>NC_084627.1:2798369-2833369 GCF_033978795.1 Nerophis ophidion
CACCAATTACTCAATAGCAAGGGTCACCAACCTTTACCACTCAAAGAGCCATTTTGACCCGTTTCACAAAAAAAAGAAAACAATGGGAGCCGCAAAACTCTTTTGAAATTTATAATGAAATAACACTGCATACAGAGTTTTTTTTTTTTTGCTTTGTGCTATGTATAAATCAGGGGTTTCAGACACGCGGCCCGCAACTTAATATGAAAATGTAAAGTTAGTGCGGCCCGCGAGTTTTGTATGAATGCACCTTGACAGCATCACACTTGCCAACCCGCCCAATCTTTCCGCGAGTCTACCGAATTTCAGAGTGACTGTTCTCTCGAAAATCAGCTTATTTACATCCAGACAAAAATAATAAGGCCGTGCTATCGTGGCACTACCAATAGCGCCCTCTGTAACTTGTACAATCCGCTTGCCAGCCCGGTCACATGTTGTATGTGGCTTCTGCAGACACACGTAAGTGACTGCAAGGCATACTTGGTCAACAGCCATGCAGGTCACACTGAGGGTGGCCGTATAAACAACTTTAACACTCTTACTAATATGCGCCGTACTGTGAACCCAAACCAAACAAGAATGACAAACACAATTTGTAACATGACATAAACACAACAGAACAAATACCCAGAATCCCATGCATCCCTAACTATTCCAGGGCTACATTACACACCCCGCTACCACTAACACACCTTCCCCACCCTCCGTTCGTCGGTTGAGGTGGGCGGGGTTGGTAGTGAAGTGAAGTGAATTATATTTATATAGCGCTTTTTCTCAAGTGACTCAAAGAGCTTTACATAGTGAAACCCAATATCTAAGTTACATTCAAACCAGTGTGGGTGGCACTGGGAGCAGGTGGGTCAAGTGTCTTGCCCAAGGACACAACGGCAGTGACTAGGTTGGCAGAAGCGGGAATCGAACCTGCAACCCTCAAGTTAAATGATAAATGGGTTGTACTTGTATAGCGCTTTTCTACCTTCAAGGTACTCAAAACGCTTTGACACTACGTCCACATTTACCCATTCACACACACATTCACACACTGATGGAGGGAGCTGCCATGCAAGGCGCCAACCAGCACCCATCAGGAGCAAGGGTGAAGTGTCTTGCTCAGGACACAACGGACGTGACGAGGTTGGTACTAGGTGGGAATTGAACCAGGGACGCTCGGGTTGCGCATGGCCACTCTCCCCACTGCGCACGGCCACTCTACCAACCGAGCTAAACCGCTCGTGGGAGTGTATAATATAGCCCGGAAAAGTTAGGGATGCATGGGATTCTGGGTATTTGTTATGTTGTATTCATGTTGTGTTACAGTGCGGATGTTCTCCCAAAATGTTTTTGTCAATCTTCTTTGGTGTGGGTTCACAGTTTGGCTCATATAAAGTTCTTTATATCACAACCCTCAGTGTGACCTGTATGGCCGTTGACTAAGTATGCCGTGCATTCACTGGCGTCCATTATCAAAGACAGCATACTACATGTGACCGGCCGGCACGCAGATAGCACTGGTTGCGAGGTCGGCACGTAGATAGCATGATGTAATAGCGGGCGCGACGACATGTTTTAGAGGACGTTTAAGGCGTTGCTATCACGGCACGCCCTCTATTTTCTTGTCAGGGTGAAAATCGGAGAAAGCTTTTCCTGGGAGAGGCACTGAAATCTGGACGCCTCCTAGAAAAATCGGGGGAGTCGGCAAGTATGCAGCTGAGCCACATTAGAGTGATCAAAGAGCAGCGGGTTGCCGACCACTGATCTAGAGCCACAACTTAATGTGCAGTATACTTCAGAGAGTTTTCTCAGGGCATTCAATCGATCGCAACAGGACTCTTTGGTTTGTCTTAGAAGACATTTCACCTCTCATTTGAGTAGGCGTCATCAGTTTGTGCTCATAGGCTTAGATTGGTCAGATCTAGTCTTAGACTTAGATTGGTCAGATCTAGTCTTAGACTTAGATTGGACAGACCTAGTCTAGTGGCTGGTGTAAATACTTCAGTAGTCTTCACCAGTTCATGCTCATAGACTTAGGTTGGTCAGATCTAGTCTTAGTGGCTGGTGCCAAATATTTATACTCCAAAAACGGGGAGGGTGTGCCTGGGCAAGGATGGTTTCGCCCTATCGTAGTGAGGAACAACAACCGTCGACATGCAAACAATCAATCCTACTCTCAAAGCTAACGACAGTCGTTGAAGTGTAATTTCCCCTCGTTCGTGTTGAGGTATTGTGCGGCCGAACATCCTGGGGTCACCCCCACTTGACCAAGACCGGTTACCTTTTTCCTCTTCATCCACTCTGTTCTTGTTATTTCTGGCGAAACCATCCTTGCCCAGTTTTTGGAGTATAAATGCTTTGGGTTTTTGGCCCCAGCCGCAAGACTAGATCTGACCAATTCAAGAATAAGACTAGATCTGACCGATCTAAGTCCATGGGCATGAACTGATGAAGTCTACTCCGGATAAGAGGCAAAACAATTTTAAAGACAAACCAAACAGTCCAGTTGCGATCGATTGAATGCCCTGAGATTAAAATGACCTGGATGAATGACAACATTCATGGATCAACTTCCGAGAGTTGCATCAATGCCATGTGTCCCCTTTGCCCGACACTTTAGTGTATTTGTATGTCGAGCTGTCACACGGGTGCTTTTAGTGTACGTGTGATGTGGCGCTGAGGGAAGCCAGCCTCACTGGAGGCCTCTACTTTAATGCACAAAACATGTCTCAGTGTCGTGTCCACTACTAAAAACAGAAGGACTACGGACCACTTAATCTTTGTTTCATGCTGATCTCTTAACACCTAAAGTGCAGGTGGGGTCAACGCTTATCTGATTTTCCTTTGCCACACGGTGTACTGAGTTTATTTAACCACGCAGAACACAATACGCGAGGCAATAAGGAAAGACATCTACCTATTTGGAACCGTGATTGCGGGGCACCTGCTTATTGGGCTGGTGTATCGTCAAATTCGTAAGACGATGGCAGCCACTCAAGGTTTGGGCAGGGCTGTGGGAACACAGACTGTGGCGATTTCTGAACTAAATTGCAAGATGGATCAGATCATGGAGAAGTTTGCTAAAAAGGAAGATTGAATTGAATTTGAGAGCGCCGAAGAACAGACAAGCCATTGTTTTGTCTGTTTGCGAAAAACAAACATCCTGACCTATGATTTGACTCCCTTGAATAGCCTTGACGCTAGGACCAGGCTGTTCTGAAAAACACCCCCAAGGACACCTCAATGATAGATGCTTTTGGACGTGGAAGACATCTACCTATTTGGAACCGTGATTGTGGGGCACCTGCTTATTGGGCTGGTGTATCGTCAAATTCGTAAGACGATGGCGGCCACTCAAGGTTTGGGCAGGGGCTGTGGGAACACAGACTGTGGCGATTTCTGAACTAAATCGCAAGATGGATCAGATCATGGAGAAGTTTGCTGAAAAGGAAGATTGAATTGAATTTGAGAGCGCCGAAGAACAGACAAGCTATTGTTTTGTCTGTTCGCGAAAAACAAACATTCTAATCTATGATTTGACTCCCTTGATTGGCCTTGACGCTAGGACCAGGCTGTTCTGACAAACACCCCCAAGGACACCTCAATGATAGATGCTTTTGGACGTGGAAGACATCTACCTATTTGGGACCGTGATTGCGGGGCACCTGCTTATTGGGCTGGTGTATCGTCAAATTCGTAAGACGATGGCAGCCACTCAAGGTTTGGGCAGGGCTGTGGGAACCCAGACTGTGGCGATTTATGAACTAAATTGCAAGATGGATCACATCATGGAGAAGTTTGCTGAAAAGGAAGATTGAATTGAATTTTAGAGAGCCGAAGAACAGACAGGCCATTGTTTTGTCTGTTCGCGAAAAACAAACATTCTAATCTATGATGTGACTCCCTTGAATGGCCTTGACGCTAGGACCAGGCTGTTCTGAAAAACACCCCCAAGGACACCTCAATGATAGATGCTTTTGGACGTGGAAGACATCTACCTATTTGGAACCGTGATTGCGGGGCACCTGCTTATTGGGCTGGGCATTGCTCTGGTGTATCGTCAAATTCGTAAGACGATGGCGGCCACTCAAGGTTTGGGCAGGGCTGTGGGAACACAGACTGTGGCGATTTCTGAACTAAATCGCAAGATGGATAGGATCATGGAGAAGTTTGCTGAAAAGGAAGATTGAATTGAATTTGAGAGCGCCGAAGAACAGACAAGCCATTGTTTTGTCTGTTCGCGAAAAACAAACATTCTAATCTATGATTTGACTCCCTTAAATGGCCTTGACGCTAGGACCAGGCTGTTCTGAAAAACACCCCCAAGGACACCTCAATGATAGATGCTTTTGGACGTGGAAGACATCTACCTATTTGGAACCGTGATTGCGGGGCACCTGCTTATTGGGCTGGGCATTGCTCTGGTGTATCGTCAAATTCGTAAGACGATGGCGGCCACTCAAGGTTTGGGCAGGGCTGTGGGAACACAGACTGTGGCGATTTCTGAACTAAATTGCAAGATGGATCTCATCATGGAGAAGTTTGCAGAAAAGGAAGATTGAATTGAATATGAGAGCGCCGAAGAACAGACAAGCCATTGTTTTGTCTGTTCGCGAAAAACAAACATTCTAATCTATGATTTGACTCCCTCGAATGGCCTTGACGCTAGGACCAGGCTGTTCTGACAAACACCCCCAAGGACACCTCAATGATAGATGCTTTTGGACGTGGAAGACATCTACCTATTTGGAACCGTGATTGCGGGGCACCTGCTTATTGGGCTGGGCATTGCTCTGGTGTATCGTCAAATTCGTAAGACGATGGCGGCCACTCAAGGTTTGGGCAGGGCTGTGGGAACCCAGACTGTGGCGATTTCTGAACTAAATTGCAAGATGGATCACATCATGGAGAAGTTTGCTGAAAAGGAAGATTGAATTGAATTTTAGAGAGCCGAAGAACAGACAGGCCATTGTTTTGTCTGTTCGCGAAAAACAAACATTCTAATCTATGATGTGACTCCCTTGAATGGCCTTGACGCTAGGACCAGGCTGTTCTGAAAAACACCCCCAAGGACACCTCAATGATAGATGCTTTTGGACGTGGAAGACATCTACCTATTTGGAACCGTGATTGCGGGGCACCTGCTTATTGGGCTGGTGTATCGTCAAATTAGTAAGACGATGGCAGCCACTCAAGGTTTGGGCAGGGCTGTGGGTACACAGACTGTGGCGATTTCTGAACTAAATCGCAAGATGGATCAGATCATGGAGAAGTTTGCTGAAAAGGAAGATTGAATTGAATTTGAGAGCGCCAAAGAACAGACAAACCATTGTTTTGTCTGTTCGCGAAAAACAAACATTCTAATCTATGATTTGACTCCCTTAAATGGCCTTGGCGCTAGGACCAGGCTGTTCTGACAAACACCCCCAAGGACACCTCAATGATAGATGCTTTTGGACGTGGAAGACATCTACCTATTTGGGACCGTGATTGTGGGGCACCTGCTTATTGGGCTGGTGTATCGTCAAATTAGTAAGACGATGGCAGCCACTCAAGGTTTGGGCAGGGCTGTGGGAACACAGACTGTGGCGATTTCTGAACTAAATCGCAAGATGGATCACATCATGGAGAAGTTTGCTGAAAAGGAAGATTGAATTGAATTTGAGAACGCCGAAGAACAGACAAGCCATTGTTTTGTCTGTTCGCGAAAAACAAACATTCTAATCTATGATTTGACTCCCTTGAATGGCCTTGACGCTAGGACCAGGCTGTTCTGAAAAACACCCCCAAGGACACCTCAATGATGGATGCTTTTGGACGTGGAAGACATCTACCTATTTGGAACCGTGATTGTGGGGCACCTGCTTATTGGGCTGGTGTATCGTCAAATTCGTAAGACGATGGCAGCCACTCAAGGTTTGGGCAGGGCTGTGGGAACACAGACTGTGGCGATTTCTGAACTAAATCGCAAGATGGATCAGATCATGGAGAAGTTTGCTGAAAGGGAAGATTGAATTGAATTTGAAAGAGCCGAAGAACAGACAAGCCATTGTTTTGTCTGTTCGCGAAAAACAAACATTCTAATCTATGATTTGACTCCCTTGAATGGCCTTGACGCTAGGACCAGGCTGTTCTGACAAACACCCCCAAGGACACCTCAATGATAGATGCTTTTGGACGTGGAAGACATCTACCTATTTGGAACCGTGATTGCGGGGCACCTGCTTATTGGGCTGGGCATTGCTCTGGTGTATCGTCAAATTCGTAAGACGATGGCAGCCACTCAAGGTTTGGGCAGGGCTGTGGGAACACAGACTGTGGCGATTTCTGAACTAAATCGCAAGATGGATCACATCATGGAGAAGTTTGCTGAAAAGGAAGATTGAATTGAATATGAGAGAGCCGAAGAGCAGACAAGCCATTGTTTTGTCTGTTCGCGAAAAACAAACATTCTAATAAATGATAAATGGGTTGTACTCGTATAGCGCTTTTCTACCTTCAAGGTACTCAAAGCGCTTTGACACTACTTCCACATTTACCCATTCACACACACATTCACACACTGATGGAGGGAGCTGCCATGCAAGGCGCCAACCAGCACCCATCAGGAGCAAGGGTGAAGTGTCTTGCTCAGGACACAACGGACGTGACGAGGTTGGTACTAGGTGGGAATTGAACCAGGGATGCTCGGGTTGCGCACGGCCACTCTCCCCACTGCGCCACGCCGTCCCCATCTATGATTTGACTCCCTTGAATGGCCTTGACGCTAGGACCAGGCTGTTCTGACAAACACCCCCAAGGACACCTCAATGATAGACGCTTTTGACCTCCCTTCCTTCTCAACGACACCTGGAGTCAAACTTTTTCAGATCGGCCTCAGTCTACAAAAACATTAGACCATCACACCCAAGGCAATTGGGCACACATCCAACACCCTACGCCTTCACCACCGCTTGTTTTTTCCCCCCGGGGCCTTCCAAAGCTCCAAACCCCCCATGTGCGAATTGTCGTGATTAAATGTAACATGTTTGTGTGCATTGCAAATGAGTTTTTTTTCCCCTAGACTCAGCCTTTGACTGATATTTTTTTACTCTTCCCTCCTTTCCCAATATCACCTTTTTCCCACCTTTTTTAAAGGAGCGCCGTAAAAATGGCTGATCCGTTGGCGGGCGGTCCCGTTTTGTCTCCCTGTAACGTATGTCGGCTCTTCCGAAAATGTACTTTTCAGTTCTTATGTGTCTTGTGCATGTTAAGAATTCAATCAATCAATCAATCAATCAATGTTTACTTATATAGCCCTAAATCACTAGTGTCTCAAAGGGCTGCACAAACCACTACGACATCCTCGGTAGGCCCACATAAGGGCAAGGAAAACTCACACCCAGTGGGACATCGGTGACAATGATGACTATGAGAACCTTGGAGAGGAGGAAAGCAATGGATGTCGAGCGGGTCTAACATGATACTGTGAAAGTTCAATCCATAATGGATCCAACACAGTCGCGAGAGTCCAGTCCAAAGCGGATCCGACACAGCAGCGAGAGTCCCGTTCACAGCGGAGCCGGCAGGAAACCATCCCAAGCGGAGGCGGATCAGCAGCGCAGAGATGTCCCCAGCCGATACACAGGCAAGCAGTACATGGCCACCGGATCGGATCGGACCGGACCCCCTCCACAAGGGAGAGTGGGACATAGGAGAAAAAGAAAAGAAACGGCAGATCAACTGGTCTAAAAAGGGAGTCTATTTAATGGCTAGAGTATACAAATGAGTTTTAAGGTGAGACTTAAATGCTTCTACTGAGGTGGCATCTCGAACTGTTACCGGGAGGGCATTCCAGAGTACTGGAGCCCGAAATGAAAAAGCTCTATAGCCCGCAGACTTTTTTTGGGCTTTGGGAATCACTAATAAGCCGGAGTCCTTTGAACGCAGATTTCTTGCCGGGACATATGGTACAATACAATCGGCAAGATAGGATTGACAATAAATCATTTCCATTCCATTCCATGTTGCTTATACTGCAGGCCCGGGCAATTATTATGACTCGGGGGCCACATTTAGAGAAAAAAATGTGTCTGGGGGCCGGTATATCTATTTTTAGGAACACTAATACAAAACCTCACAATAAAGTCTGATTGAATGCTAAAAATGTTATGACAGACCGCCTTAAAAACGGAATGGAATTTAAGTTTTTTCTATGAACGATAAAACCCTGAATATTGAGAACATATGAACATCACACCCGTTGTCAATTGACATATTTTACAATCAAGAAAAAATGCAACAAAAATGCAAAAAACACGGCGAAATATGAACGTGGAGGGTAAAAAAAAACAAAAAACATCTACAATCTGATATATGTGATGTATCACTAAGCTTTAGAACTTTCTTTTAAAAATCTCCTTCCACGTCTGTCCCTGACACCCACATTTCAGGCTGGCTGCTCTGGAAACACTCTGTGGAAACGCTCCCCACCCACACTGCTTGGTGCCTCTTTTGACCTGCCGTGACGTAGATAACCATAGTAACTAGTAGGGTTGTACGGTATATTGGTATTAGTATAGTACCGCAATACTAATGAATCATATTCGGTACCATACCGCCTCTGAAAAGTACCGGTCCGCCACACCCTAAGATATTTTGTTAAAATAAAGCCAATAATGCAATTTTTTCTGGTCCCCTTTATTTAGAAAAGTATCGAAAAGTACCAATAACATTGGTATCAGGACAACACTAGTCACTAAACTATCATGCAAAAGCGCAGATTCCAACCATTGAAATACAAACCCCGTTTCCATATGAGTTGGGAAATTGTGTTAGATGTAAATATAAACGGAATACAATGATTTGCAGATCATTTTCATCAACATATGCTGCAATCTAAGTGCCGTCTTTTTCATGGACGCCCCTGCTTATTTCAGCAAGACAATGCCAAGCCACATTCAGCACGTGTCGTAAAAAAAAAAAGACTGCGGGTACTTTCCTGGCCCGCCTGCAGTCCAGACCTGTCTCCCGTTGAAAATGTGTGGCGCATTATGCGGCGTAAAACCGTGGTCCCCAACCTTTTTGTATTTGCGGACCGGTCAACGCTTAATAATTTGGGGGGGAATCCTTTATTTTTATTTTTTTTAATTTTATCTTTGTCATGAAAAAGGGAGGTTTTTGTCATGAAAAAGGGAGGTTTTTGTGGTTGGTGCACTAATTGTAAGTGTATATTGTGTTTTTTGTGTTGATTTAATTTAAAAAAAAAAAAAAAAATTTTAAGTAAAAATTAATAAAAAATTCTTCTGCGGCCCGGTGGTTGGGGACCACTGGCGTAAAAGACGACAGCGGAGACCCCTGACTGTTCAACGACTGAAGCTCTACATAAAACAAGAATGGGAAAGAATTCCACTTTCAAAGCTTCAACGATTAGTTTCCTCAGTTCCCAAACGTTTATTGAGTGTTGTTAAAAGAAAAGGTGATGCAACACAGTGGTGAACATGCCCTTTCCCAACTACTTTGGCACGTGTTGCAGCCATGAAATTCTAAGTTAATTATTATTTGCAAAAAGAAATAAATTATGAGTTCTAACATCAAATATCTTTTCTTTGTAGTGCATTCAACTGAATATGGAGTTGCCCTCAGATGCGGTCCTCTCCAAGGTTTCTCACAGTCATTGTCACCGACGTCCCACTGGGGTGAGTTTTTTCCTTGCCCTTATGTGGGCTCTGTACCGCGGATGTCGTTGTGGCTTGTGCAGCCCTTTGAGACACTTGTGGCTTAGGGCTATATAAATAAACATTGATTGATTGATTTCTATTATGTTTTGGACATTCAACCCAAATAGGCTAAAGTAGTAGGTTTCAAACCTTGGGGAAAAAATGCAATTGTGTAGTTTTGCACGTTTCTACAACACGGTTCACTTTACATGGCCTCGCTGTTACACTGATTTTTGTGTGTCTGTGTACGTGTGTGTAATTTTTTTATAGTGTCGCATGATTTTTTTTTTTTTTTTTTTTTTACAGCGTATGAATGTGTTCTGCGTCCTGATTCGCTAAAGGACTGTAGACCATTGTCAATCAATCGTCTCTCATGTCATGTGTGCTGTACAGTACATAAGTACTGTGGCTGGGGAGGGGGACTGGGTTATATAATCATAAACAAGTTTTTAATATGAATGAGACCGCTTTATTTTGGATACGAATGCCCTCTCGCACCTTTCCCAATGCAGGAAGAAGCCAAAAGCGCAGGATTGTGTGACTCCGGTTATCTCTGGAAATGCTGCGGGCTTTATGATAAACCCGGGTTTATTTCTAGGTCCAAAAAAATCCTAGAGGTCTACAAAACAGGTTCTTATCTTTGGTTTCATTCTTTAATACAGTAGTGTATTGTACTTATTTTTTGGAAAAATCCACAAAGGTTTGACCTTTGAGAGTGTTTAATGTGGAATGGGTGAATGTGCAAATATTGTCAAAGCGCTTTAAAGGTAGAAAAGCGCATACAAATATAACCCATTTACCAAATGTGAGAAAATGTTAATACCTGTCTGAGGAAAAAAAGGGTTTTACAGACTTAAGACATACATAAGAAATGAAAAAAACACGTACTGTACACTACTGTTAATGAAAAAAAAACATGACAAAAACAACAACCTGTAAACAAAATAACATGCACAGCAAATAAAAAAAAATTGTGTAAATGAAAAGACAGTGTAAACAAAAAATATATATATAGTGAATGAACCCAGAAAAAATGGTGGGGGGAAAATCTACAAACCCCGTTTCCATATGAGTTGGGAAATTGTGTTAGATGTAAATATAAACGGAATACAATGATTTGCAAATCCTTTTCAACCCATATTCAGTTGAATGCACTACAAAGACAAGATATTTAATAATCAAACTCATAAACTTTATTTTTTTTTGCAAATAATAACACGTGCCAATGTAGTTGGGAAAGGGCATGTTCACCACTGTGTTACATCACCTTTTCTTTTAACTCAATAAACATTTGGGAACTGAGGAAACTAATTGTTGAAGCTTTGAAAGTGGAATTCTTTCCCATTCTTGTCTTATGTAGAGCTTCAGTTGTTCAACAGTCCGGGGTCTCCGCTGTCGTATTTTACGCTTCATAATGCGCCACACATTTTCCATGGGAGACAGCTCTGGACTGCAGGCGGGCCAGGAAAGTACCCGCCCTCTTTTTTTACGGAGCCACGCTGTTGTAACACGTGCTGAATGTGGCTTGGCATTGTCTTGCTGAAATAAGCAGGGGCGTCCATGAAAAAGACGGCGCTTGGATGGCAGTATATGTTGTTCCAAAACCTGTATGTACCTTTCAGCATTAATGGTGCCTTCACAGATGTGTAAGTTACCCATACCTTGGGCACTAATGCACCCCCATACCATCACAGATGCTGGCTTTTGAACTTTGCGTCGATAGCAGTCTGGATGGTTCGCTTCCCCTTTGGTCCGGATGACACGATGTCGAATATTTCCCAAAACAATTTGAAATGTGGACTCGTCAGACCACAGAACACTTTTCCACTTTGCATCAGTCCATCATAGATGATCTCGGGCCCAGAGAAGCCGGCGGCGTTTCTGGATGTTGTTGATAAATGGCATTCGCTTTGCATAGTAGAGCTTTAACTTGCACTTACAGATGTAGCGACCGACTGTATTTAGTGACGGTGGTTTTCTGAAGTGTTCCTGAGCCCATGTAGTGATATATTTTAGAGATTGATGTCAGTTTTTGATACAGTGCTGTCTGAGGGATCAAAGGTCACGGTCATTTAATGTTGGTTTTCGGCCATGTTGCTTACGTGGAGTGATTTCTCCAGATTCTCTGAACCTTTTAATGATATTATGGACCGTAGATGTTGAAATCCCTAAATTACTTGCAATGTCACTTTGAGAAACGTTGTTCTTAAACTGTTTGACTATTTGCTCACGCAGTTGTGGACAAAGGGGTGTACCTCGCCCCATCCTTTCTTGTGAAAGACTGAGCATTTTTTGGGAAGCTGTTTTTATACCCAATCATGGCACCCACCTGTTCCCAATTAGCCTGCACACCTGTGGGATGTTCCAAATAAGTGTTTGATGAGCATTCCTCAACTTTATCAGTATTTATTGCCACCTTTCCCAACTTCTTTGTCACGTTTTGCTGCCATCAAATTCTAAAGTTAATGATTATTTGCAAAAAAAAATATTTTTTTTATCAGTTTGAACATCAAATATGTTGTCTTTGTAGCATATTCAACTGAATATGGGTTGAAAAGGATAGTATTCCGTTTATATTTACATCTAACACAATTTCCCAACTTATATGGAAACAGGGTTTGTAATTGACGAGCCAAAAAACCTGCTCTTAATTACATAACATTAATTATTGTGGTTACTGCCATTTGGAGGAGTTGAAAAATGCCATCAGGAGGTTGCCTTCAGCCTATTAGGGCTAATGTTTTATACACCCCTGGGATTTTATTATTTCATGTTTTATATTCTATAGGAAAGCCCAGGTCCTGTAACGGACGATAATCGACTAAATTCTTTTGAGGTCAGTCTCAGTCAAATGATCTTTAGTCTGCAAAGCCTTGTCAACACTTTAGTCACAGTAAGTGTTAGATGAGCATTCTTCAACTTTATCAGTATTTATTGCCACCTTTCCCAACTTTGTCACGTTTTGCTGGCATCAAATTCTAAAGTTAATGATTATTTGCAAAAAAATAATTTTTTTTTATCAGTTTGAACATCAAATATGTTGTCTTTGTTGCATATTCAACTGAATATGGGTTGAAAATGATTTGCAAATCATTTTATTTTGTTTATATTTACATCTAACACAATTTCCCAACTCATATGGAAACAGGGTTTGTACTTCTACTACATGGCTTTCACTTAAAGCGGGTAATTTTTTGGAGCGTATTACAAAAATCTGTTACAGTGAGTTTGTATCTTCTGTTATGACAACATACCCCACAGTAATATATATATATATTTTTTTTTTACAGAACACATACATTATTCATCATCCAGGTGTTTTCGCTGTTCGCTGTAAATATTTCAAAAGGGTGTGAAGGAGTATTGAAATACGCTTATTGATTCGTCCTTTAGCATTTGCAAATCACTCTGGGGTTTCCTGTAATTGAATGCCAGCGGATTTGCTGCAAAGACCATCTTTCCGTCTGCGGTTTGTGACATTGTTTTTGAACCATGTGCAGATCCCAGAACACGCTGTTTTTTTTTGTTTTTTTTATCCAGCCGGCATTGCAAATATTAGTACATCTTTCAATATTAGCCTTTCCCACACAGTATCACATGAAAGCCAAGTTTCGGAGAATGAGCTTTTTTCAGTCGGAGCTTCTCCACTGAAAAGCCATAGTTTTATATTACTGGGATGACATGCCAGCCACAATGAGTCACGCTTTATTCAAAAGCAAGGTCGGGGTTAGGTTGGGTTGAGGGTTGAGGGACTGGGACATATTAAATGATTTATTGGCTCATATTTGTTGTCCTTGTCGGCCAACATTATGTTGGAGTGCAACAAAAACCAAGTCCGAGTCCACGGTTCTCGCCCGGGAAAGGGTGGAGTGCCATCTCCGGGTTGGGGAGGAAACCCTGCCCCAAGTGGAGGAGTTCAAGTACCTAGGAGTCTTGTTCACGAGTGAGGGAAGAGTGGATGGTGAGATCGACAGGCGGATCGGTGCGGCGTCTTCAGTAATGCGGACGTTGTACCGATCCGTTGTGGTGAAGAAGGAGCTGAGCCGGAAGGCAAAGCTCTCAATTTACCGGTCGATCTACGTTCCCATCCTCACCTATGGTCATGAGCTTTGGGTCATGACCGAAAGGATAAGATCACGGGTACAAGCGGCCGAAATGAGTTTCCAGGTCTCTCCCTTAGAGATAGGGTGAGAAGCTCTGCCATCCGGGAGGAGCTCAAAGTAAAGCCGCTGCTACTCAACATCGAGAGGAGCCAGATGAGGTGGTTCGGGCATCTGGTCAGGATGCCACCCGAACGCCTCCCTAGGGAGGTGTTTAGGGCACGTCCAGCTGGTAGGAGGCCACGGGGAAGACCCAGGACACGTTGGGAAGACTATGTCTCCCGGCCGGCCTGGGAACGCCTCGGGATCCCCCGGGAAGAGCTAGACGAAGGAGAGGGAAGTCTGGGCTTCCCTGCTTAGGCTGTTGCCCCCGCGACCCGACCTCGGATAAGCGGAAGAAGATGGATGGATGGATGGATGGAAGTTTGATCCGGCGTTAATCCTGAGCCGGCGGTAATGCTAAGCATGCGCTAATTATTTTGCGAAACGAGTTTGACCCGACAGTAATTCTAGCCAGGCGCATACTATAAACCCGGCGGCAACTCAAGGAAATACGGTATGTCGCACCCCCGGCAAACTATGAAAAAAAAACTGCGATTTATAATCCGAAAAATACCGTATTGTATTTTGTTGTCTTGCCTGCATTTGCCTGAAGAATGAAGTCAACAATAAAGACAAGCTAAGCGAAGAAAATATTCTGTCTTACCAGAAGAATGCATACATGACCAGGGCGTTGCCGGTCACCCCCACTGTTCCGATCACCAGGACAAAAAAGGCCACGATGTAGTGAACGTGGTCCTGGACGTCGACGTGCCGATAGAATCCGTTTTGCCGATCCATTTCTGGAGAAAACATACAAACATAGTACGTCACAAGCCGAGTGGAAATATCTGTAAAAAAAATTTGTGGCTTTTCTTTTGGGATGACTTTCGACTGTTTATAAAACGTCGCCAGGCTGACTGCCTGGCAACTGCAGGCTTAAATAGTGCTGTGGTGATTAACAGGTGCATGAGTTCAAATGAATCAGGTGCGTGACATGAGGACAGGTGAAAACCAATGGGTTGTCATGGAAACAAGGAGAGTGAAAAAACAGGAACAAATAGGAGATCGCTAAATGTATCGGTATAAACGTGTGTGAATAGTTGTCATGTTAACCCTAACCCTCCCATTGCCCCAAAGTCAGCTGGGATAAGCGCCTGCTTCCCTGTGATCCTAAAAGAAAAAGTGGTATAGAAATTGGATGGAACACTTTTATTTTTTATTCTTCTCATTCTCATTGTTTTTAATTATAAGGTGTGTATGTTATAATATGTGTCGTGTTTTGTTTAGTTGTGTTATGTTACTTCAAGACTCCATCAGTTCCTGTTTTTTCACTCCCTTGTTTCCATGACAACCCATCAGTTTTCACCTGTCCTCATGTCACGCACCTGAATCATTTGGACTCATGCACCTGTTAATCACCACAGCACAATTTAAGCCTGCAGTTGCCAGGCAGTCAGCCTGGCGACATCACCCTCTACACACCCTTGTTATTCATGCTGCTTTTTTCATGCTCTTTTCTTGTTCCAAGTAAGTTTTCTTAATTCATGCCATAGTTTGCAGGTTTTGTTTTATGTCCATAGTTTCATTGTTTTTAATTATAAGGTATGTATGTTATAATATGTGTCATGTTTTGTTTAGTTGTGTTATGTTACTTCAAGACTCCATCAGTTCCTGTTTTTTCACTCCCTTGTTTCCATGACAACCCATCAGTTTTCACCTGTCCTCATGTCACGCACCTGAATCATTTGGACTCATGCACCTGTTAATCACCACAGCACTATTTAAGCCTGCGGTTGCCAGGCAGTCAGCCTGGCGACATCACACTCTACACACTCTTGTTATTCATGCTTCTTTTTTCATGCTCTTTCCTTGTTCCAACTAAGTTTTCTTAATTCATGCCATAGTTTGCAGGTTTTGTTTTATGTCCATAGTTTCATTGTTTTTAATTATAAGGTGGGTATGTTATAATATGTGTCGTGTTTTGTTTAGTTGTGTTATGTTACTTCAAGACTCCATCAGTTCCTGTTTTTTCACTCTCCTTGTTTCCATGACAACCCATTGGTTTTCACCTGTCCTCATGTCACGCACCTGATTCATTTGAAATCATGCACATGTTAATCACCACAGCACTATTTAAGCCTGCAGTTGCCAGGCAGTCAACCTGGCGACATCACCTTCTAAACACCCTTGTTATTCATGCTCTTTTCTTGTTCCAAGTAAGTGTTCTTAATTCATGCCATAGTTTGCAGGTTTCGTTTTATGTCCATAGTTTTGCCTTAGTGCAAGTTTTTGTTTTCATAGTCAAGTTTTGTACCTTGCGCTGTGGGCGCCTTACGTTGGTTTCTTTATTCGAGTTGAGATTAAAAGATGTCGTTACCTTCACATCTTGTCCGATCCAGTCGCTTTGCACCAGGGGACAACAAACCGCACCACAGTCCTCGTCGTGACAATATGAAACAAAACTATTACTACAACATAAACTATGGACATAAAACAAAACTTACAAACTTTGGCATGAATAACAAAACTTACGAGCAACGAGAAAAGAGCATGGATCATCAGCATGGAGCAAGGGTGTGTAGAGGCTGACTGCCTGGCAACTACAGGCTTAAATAGTGCTGTGGTGCTTGAAAACAGGTGTGTGAGTTCAAATGAATCAGGTGCGTGAGTCGTAAGGACAGGTGAACTGATTGGTAGGCATGGAAACAAAACAATGGAGTGAAAAAACAGGAACTGATGGAGTCTTGAAGTAATCGAACACAACTAAACAAAACATGATCACAAAGACATGACAGGTGAGGCCTTTAATCCCAGAAACACCAATCCTACCGTCAAGCATGGTGGTGGTAGTATTACATTATGGGTCTGTTTTGGTGCCAATGGAACTGGTGCTTTAAATGGGACAATGAAAAAGAAGGATTACCTCCAAATTCTTCAGGACAACCTAAAACCATCAGCCCGGAGGTTGGGTCTTGGGCACAGTTGGGTGTTTTAACAGGACAATGACCTCCGCATTAGGTCAGCCCAGAGCCTAGGGGTTTTCAAAACCCTTCTTAAGACCTACCTCTTCTCGCTGGCCTTTGAGCTGAGCTGAGTCTGCCCACTAAGCCACCATTTTATAGTCCATTCCATAGTGGGTCTAACATAATATTGTGAGAGTCCAGTCCATAGTGGGTCTAACATAATATTGTGAGAGTCCAGTCCATAGTGGGTCTAACACAATATTGTGAGAGTCCAGTCCATAGTGGATCTAACATAATATTGTGAGAGTCCAGTCCATAGTAGGTCTAACATAATATTGTGAGAGTCCAGTCCATAGTGGATCTAACATAATATTGTGAGAGTCCAGTCCATAGTGGGTCTAACATAATATTGTGAGAGTCCAGTCCATAGTGGATCTAACATAATATTGTGAGAGTCCAGTCCATAGTGGGTCTAACATAATATTGTGAGAGTCCAGTCCATAGTGGGTCTAACACAATATTGTGAGAGTCCAGTCCATAGTGGATCTAACATAATATTGTGAGAGTCCAGTCCATAGTGGGTCTAACACAATATTGTGAGAGTCCAGTCCATAGTGGATCTAACATAATATTGTGAGAGTCCAGTCCATAGTAGGTCTAACATAATATTGTGAGAGTCCAGTCCATAGTGGATCTAACATAATATTGTGAGAGTCCAGTCCATAGTGGGTCTAACATAATATTGTGAGAGTCCAGTCCATAGTGGATCTAACATAATAGTGTGTGAGTCCAGTCCATAGTGGATCTAACATTATAGTGTGAAAGTCCAGTCCATAGTGGATCTAACATAATATTGTGAGAGTCCAGTCCATAGTGGATCTAACATAATATTGTGAAAGTCCAGTCCATAGTGGATCTAACATAATAGTGAGAGTCCAGTCCATAGTGGATCTAACATAATAGTGAGAGTCCAGTCCATAGTGGATCTAACCTCATAGTGTGAAAGTCCAGTCCATAGTGGATCTAGCATAATATTGTGAGAGTCCAGTCCATAGTGGATCTAACATAATATTGTGAGAGTCCAGTCCATAGTGGATCTAACATAATAGTGTGAAAGTCCAGTCCATAGTGGATCTAACATAATAATGTGAGAGTCCAGTCCATAGTGGATCTAACATAATAATGTGAGAGTCTAGTCCATAGTGGACTTTCAAAAATATGTATTCAAGAACATAATTATTTCTTTAGATGTATGATATGTTTGCATTGTTGTTGTTCTGTTGAGTCAAATCACGATTTCTTTTTAAAAAACTGTGTTTTCAGCCCCGGGGAACTCCTTTAGGTCAAGGCGGTCCAGACTTGTGTCACAAAGTGTAGTCTTCACAATAAAGTAGCTGGGGTGTTTAGCTGTGCAGTCAAAGGTCAGTAGAGTGAAGAGGAGGGGGATCAGCAAAGATCCATGGGGAGAGCCAGGGCTTAGAGGAGACAGCGTTGTGGATCAAGACGGTCTAGTCCAGACCTTGGCGAATTAAGGACTTAGATCTTTAAGATGGAAAGTGTAGCTGCTATTATGATGTGCAGTCATGTTTTCTAATGGCCGTGAGTCTTCAACTATGCAAAGTATTTCAATGGTTGGAATCAATCAAGATATTATTGTGATGTTTTATAACAGTGTTCGTAAAAATAGATATAGTGGCCCCCAGACACATTTTTTTTCTCTAAATGTGGCCCCCGAGTTAAAATAATTGCCCAGGCCTGCCAAAGACTATAAAAATGGGAGCCATTACCTCCCTGCTTGGCACTCAGCATCAAGGGTTGGAATTGGGGGTTAAATCACCAAAAATGATTCCCGGGCGTGGCCACCGCTGCTGCTCACTGCTCCCCTCACCTCCCAGGGGGTAAACAAGGTGATGGGTCAAATGCAGAGAATATTTTCCCCACACCTAGTGTGTGTGTGACTATCATTTACCTTCTGTTTCGACAGGAATACAACTTCATTTAATTCATGTATTCATTTAAAGGCCTACTGAAATGAGATTTTCTTGCGACCTTTTACACACACACACACACACACACACACACACACACACACACACACACACACACACAAGTGAATGCAATGCATACTTGGTCAACAGCCATACAGGTCACACTGAGGGTGGCCGTATAAACAACTTTAAAGGCCTACTGAAATGATATTTTCTTATATAAACGGGGATAGCAGGTCCATTTTATGTGTCATACTTGATCATTTCGCGATATTGCCATATTTTTGCTGAAAGGATTTAGTAGAGAACATCGACGATAAAGTTCGCAACTTTTGGTCGCTAATTAAAAAAAAGCTTTGCCTGTACCGGAAGTAGCAGACGATGTGCGTGTGACGTCACGGGTTGTGGAGCTCCTCACATCTGAACATTGTTTACAATCACGGCCACCAGCAGTGAGAGCGATTCGGACCGAGAAAGCGACAATTTCCCCATTAATTTGAGCGAGGATGAAAGATTCGTGGATGAGGAAAGTGAGAGTGAAAGACTAGGGAAAAAAAAGAAGAGAGGTCAGTGGGATTTGTGGATGAATAAAGTGAGAGTGAAAAAAACCACGATCGACTTTCACATTTAAAGGCCTACTGAAATTAGATTTTCTTATTTAAACGGGGATAGCAGGTCCGTTCTATGTGTCATACTTGATCATTTCGCGATATTGCCATATTTTTGCTGAAAGGATTTAGTAGAGAACATCAACGATAAAGTTCGCAACTTTTGGTCGCTAATAAAAAAAAAAGCTTTGCCTGTACCGGAAGTAGCAGACGATGTGCGCGTGACGTCACGGGTTGTGGAGCTCCTCACATCTGAACATTGTTTACAATCATGGCCACCAGCAGGGAGAGCGATTCGGACCGAGAAAGCGACAATTTCCCGATTAATTTGAGCGAGGATGAAAGATATGTGGATGAGGAAAGTGAGAGTGAAGGACTAGGAAAAAAAAATAAGGGATTTGTGGATGAGGAAAGTGAGAGTGAAGGACTAGGAAAAAAAAGAAGAGAGGTCAGTGGGATTTGTGGATGAGGAAAGTGAGAGTGAAAAAAACCACGATCAACTTTCACATGTAAAGGCCTACTGAAATGAGATGTTATTTAAACGGGGATAGCAGGTCCATTCTATGTGTCATACTTGATCATTTCGCGATATTGCCATATTTTTGCTGAAAGGATTTAGTAGAGAACATCCATGATAAAGTTGGCAACTTTTGGTCGCTAATAAAAAAAAAGCTTTGCCTGTACCGGAAGTAGCAGACGATGTGCGCGTGATGTCACGGGTTGTGGAGCTCCTCACATCTGAACATTGTTTACAATCATGGCCACCAGCAGCGAGAGCGATTCGGACCGAGAAAGCGACAATTTCCCCATTAATTTGAGCGAGGATGAAAGATTTGTGGATGAGGAAAGTGAGAGTGAAGGACTAGAAAAAAAAGGGAAAAAAAGACGAGGGCAGTGGGAGCGATTCAGATGTTATTAGACACATTTACTAGGATAATTCTGGAAAATCCCTTATCTGCGTATTGTGTTACTAGTGTTTTAGTGAGATTATATGGTCCGACTCATACCTGAAAGTCAGAGGGGTGTGGTGACCGCCAGTGTCTTTGAGGGAAGCCACGTTTCTCGACGAGGCGAAGCGAAGGCAGCCGTTGGGGCCAAGCTGAGCTTTTTTTCCCCCCTCCTCCACAGTGGCGGGGGCGGCCGGTCAGAGGAGGCAGCTGCCTCTTTGACAGGTGCACGAGGAACGACGCAAGCACCGCTCATATCTACGGTAAGAGCCGACTTATTACCACAATTTCCTCACCGAAACCTGCCGGTTGACATGTGGTAGGGAACCATGTTCGCTTGACCGCTCTGTTCCACATTAAAGCTTCACAGTCATCTTTCAGGAATGTAAACAAGGAAACACTGGCGTGGCGCAGTGGGGAGAGTGGCCGTGCGCAACCCGAGGGTCCCTGGTTCAATCCCCACCTAGTACCAACCTCGTCACGTCCGTTGTGTCCTGAGCAAGACACTTCACCCTTGCTCCTGATGAGTGCTGGTTAGCGCCTTGCATGGCAGCTCCCTCCATCAGTGTGTGAATGTGTGTGTAAATGGGAAGTAGTGTCAAAGCGCTTTGAGTACCTTGAAGGTAGAAAAGCGCTACAACCCATTTATCATTTATCTATTTGTGTTGCTAAAGGCGGCTGCAATACACCGCTTCCCACCTACATCTTTCTTCTTTGACGTCTCCATTATTCATTGAACAAATTGCAAAAGATTATGCCACACAGAGGTCCAGAATACTGTGGAATTATGCGATTAAAACAACTTATAGCTGGGATGGGGCTGGAGCAAAATGTCCGCTACAATCCGTGACATCACGCGCACGTGTCATCATACCAGATACTTCGCGCAAATTTTAAAATTGTAATTTAGTAAACTAAAAAGGCCGTATTGGCATGTGTTGCAATGTTAATATTTCATCATTGATATATAAACTATCAGACTGCGTGGTGGGTAGTAGTGGGTTTCAGTAGGACTTTAAAAAGGTTGCCTTTTTAGAGCAGAAGCAATACAAATATTTGATTGCAAATAATAGTAAAACAATAATGGCAATTCGTGTGAATGTGTGTGTGAATGGGAAGTAGTGTCAAAGCGCTTTGAGTACCTTGAAGGTAGAAAAGCGCTACAACCCATTTATCATTTATCTATTTGTGTGGCTAAAGGCGGCCGCAATACACCGCTTCCCACCTACATCTTTCTTCTTTGACGTCTCCATTATTCATTGAACTAATTGCAAAAGATTCAGCAACACAGATGTCCAGGATACTGTGGAATTATGCGATTGAAACGACTTATAGCTGGGATCGGGCTGGAGCAAAATGTCCGCTACAATCCGTGACATCACGCGCACGCGCCATCATACCAGATACTTCGCGCAAATTCTAAAATTGCAATTTAGTAAACTAAACCGGCCGTATCGGCATGTTTTGCAATGTTAATATTTCATCATTGATATATAAACTATCAGACTGCGTGGTCGCTAGTAGTGGCTTTCAGTAGGACTTTAAAAAGGTTGCCTTTTTAGAGCAGAAACAATACAAATATTTGATTGCAAATAATAGTAAAACAATAATGGCAATTCGTGTGAATGTGTGTGTGAATGGGAAGTAGTGTCAAAGCGCTTTGAGTACCTTGAAGGTAGAAAAGCGTTACAACCCATTTATCATTTATCTATTTGTGTTGCTAAAGGCGGCCGCAATACACCGCTTCCCACCTACATCTTTCTTCTTTGACGTCTCCATTATTCATTGAACAAATTGCAAAAGATTCAGCAACACAGATGTCCAGAATACTGTGGAATTATGCGATTAAAACGACTTACAGCTGGGATGGGGCTGGAGCAAAATGTCCGCTGCAATCCGTGACATCACGCGCACGCGTCATCATACCAGATACTTCGCGCAAATTTTAAAATTGCAATTTAGTAAACTAAAAAGGCCGTATTGGCATGTGTTGCAATGTTAATATTTCATCATTGATATATAAACTATCAGACTGCGTGGTCGCTAGTAGTGGCTTTCAGTAGGCCTTTAAAAAGGTTGCCTTTTAGAGCAGAAGCAATACAAATATTGGATTGCAAATAATAGTAAAACAATAATGGCAATTCGTGATCAGCCGGATGTGTGTGGAATCGTTTAATCAGTCTCAATTATCCAACGCTGCGTTGCCTCAGACGTATTTAGCAAAGAGGTGATTAAGTCAAGACCTTCTGATGATGAAAAACCCCGAGGCTGTTCCATTTGCACAATTCACTGATTATAAAAGGATTTCCACGTTTTGTTAATATGATGGCCATAACGTGCGTGTGTTAGGTCACACAATATTATCGACACTTCCAACAGGCCTCCCATTATATAAGACAGGGGGGCGTCCAAAGTGTGGCCCGCCACACATTCTGGAAATGCTATTGCAAAAATCAATCAATCATCAATCACTTATATAGCCCTAAATCACTAGTGTCTCAAAGGGCTGCACAAACCACTACGACATCCTCGGTAGGCCCACATAAGGGCAAGGAAAACTCACACCCAGTGGGACGTCGGTGACAATGATGACTATGAGAACCTTGGAGAGGAGGAAAGCAATGGATCTCGAGCGGGTCTAACATGATACTGTGAAAGTTCAATCCATAATGGATCCAACACAGTCGCGAGAGTCCAGTCCAAAGCGGATCCGACACAGCAGCGAGAGTCCCGTTCACAGCGGAGCCAGCAGGAAACCATCCCAAGCGGAGGCGGATCAGCAGCGCAGAGATGTCCCCAGCCGATACACGGGTAAGCAGTACATGGCCACCGGATCGGATCGGACCGGACCCCCTCCACAAGGGAGAGTGGGACATAGGAGAAAACGAAAAGAAACGGCAGATCAACTGGTCTAAAAAGGGAGTCTATTTAAAGGCTAGAGTATACAAATGAGTTTTAAGGTGAGACTTAAATGCTTCTACTGAGGTGGCATCTCAAACTGTTACCGGTAAAAAAAGAACACTTAAAAAAATGGAAATGAGCTGCCATGCAGGCTGTTTTTTTTCTTTCTTTTGTCTTTCTTTATTTTTCTTTTCTTGCCATTGCTCAAAAAAAAACAACCAAAATGACAAAAAAAAAAATCTATGTAATGATTAATTATTTTCAAGGCTCGAATTACTTCAAGTATTTCACTTGGGGGCGGTTATAGCTCGGTTGGTAGAGCAACTTGTGAGTTGCTCGCAGGTTCGATTCCGCCCTCCGCCATCTTAGTCACTGCCGTTGTGTCCTTGGGCAAGACACTTTTACCCACCTGCTCCCAGTGCCACCCACACTGGATTAAATGTAAAAATCAGATATTGGGTTTCACTATGTGAAGTGAAGTGAATTATATTTATATAGCGCTTTTCTCTAGTGACTCAAAGCGATTTACATAGTGAAACCCATTACCTAAGTTCCATTTAAACCAGTGTGGGTGGCACTGGGAGCAGGTGGGTAAAGTGTCTTGCCCAAGGACACAACGGCAGTGACTAGGATGGCGGAAGCGGGAATCGAACCTGCAACCCTCAAATTGCTGGAACGGCCGCTCTACCAACCGAGCTATGCCGCCCAATGTAAAGCGCTTTGAGTCACGAGAGAAAAAGCGCTATATAAATTTGTTTCACTTCACTTTAAAATGTTTTGTCTCGATGGAGTGGTTGCCATTTTTTAGAAACATCAACGTTTACTTTGATAAGAGCATAAAACAAACTAAATAATAGTTCAAACGTAAAATCGATGGAATTTGATCCTGTGACTCAGTGGTCCCCAACCTTTTTGTATCTGCGGACCGGTCAACGCTTAATAATTTGTCCCGCGGCCCGGGGGGGAAATCCATTTATTTATTTAAAAAAAAATGTTTTCTTTGTCATGAAAAAGGGAGGTTTTTGTGGTTGGTGCACTAATTGTAAGTGTATATTGTGTTTTTTATGTTGATTTAATAAAAAAAATAAATTATTATTATTATTTTTTTTAATAAAAATGAATAAAAAATTCTGCTCTAAATTACTTTTTTGGTAATTACCAAAATCCTGTTTTATGTTTCTGTAATTTTTAATCCACCTACGAGCTTTTTCACCACAATGATAAAATCCAGGGGGGGGGGTCCTTTTTTTTTTTCTTTCTTTGTCATGAAAAAGGGAGGTTTTTGTGGTTGGTGCACTGATTGTAAGTGTATATTGTGTCTTTTATGTTGATTTAATAAAAATTAAAAATATACATATATATATATATATATATTTTTTTTTTTTTTTTTTTTTTTTTTTATAAAAATGAATAAAAAATTCTTCTGCGGCCCGGTACCAATCGGTGGTTGGGGACCACTGCTGTAACGTGTTCTGTGTTTAAAGTAAAAGAAAAATCTAATAAAAATGTATCCCAAATATATTTATTGGTATTTTATTGATATTTTCACAGTTTTTACTCAAAACATATAAAGTAATTAAAATCAATGGTGTCCTGCATTATTGATCTTTTAGGGCTTTAGTTACTAAATACTGCATATTTCAGTTTTACTATAAAAAAAAAAAAAAAAAGTAGTTTTTGACAGAAAAGCCATAAAACCTTTTTTTGTGTTACTTTATATCAACTTGAAGTTGATACAGAGATTTACTGTAAGCGTTAAATAAAAAATAAATATAATAATAATTTTACTTATTTTTAACATTTTGGTAAAAATGTTCAAAAATATGGAAAAAAATATAAAAAATCCATACATTTTGTTCTGGTTTGACAAAGGACAAAATATCAAAATGGGCCTCGCACCTTTTAATTTTTCCATGTGCGGCCCTCAGTAGAAAAAGTTTGGACACCCCTTATATAAGACAAATCTACATCCACATTTTATATCAACGTGTTCCCCGTTTTTTCTATGACGTCGCCCGTACCGCCACTTCAGACATTTGTGCACAATGTTGGCCGTGCACGTGCACGCACAGCATCTTAGGAACACACAGAGTGAGAAGTGAGACCCCCCCCACCCCCCCCAGTCCCCCCACCCCCAGCCCGCTGTGCTCAGGGAAGCTTTGTGCGTCAGACGAACCCCCTGGTCACTTCTTACTTCCACTTCCTTGGCATCAAAGTTTGTTGATGTACAAACCCCGTTTCCATATGAGTTGGGAAATTGTGTTAGATGTAAATATAAACAGAATACAATGATTTGCAAATCATTTTCAACCCATATTCAGTTGAATATGCTACAAAGACAACATATTTGATGTTCAAACTCATAAACATTTTTTTTTCTTGCAAATAATCATTAACTTTAGAATTTGATGCCAGCAACACGTGACAAAGAAGTTGGGAAAGGTGGCAATAAATACTGATAAAATTGAGGAATGCTCATCAAGCACTTATTTGGAACATCCCTCAGGTGTGCAGGCTAATTGGGAACAGGTGGGTGCCATGATTGGGTATAAAAACAGCTTCCAAAAAATGCTCAGTCTTTCACAAGAAAGGATGGGGCGAGGTACACCCCTTTGTCCACAACTGTGTGAGCAAATAGTCAAACAGTTTAAGAACAACGTTTCTCAAAGTGCAATTGCAAGAAATTTAGCGATTTCAACATCTACGGTCCATAATATCATCAAAAGGTTCAGAGAATCTGGAGAAATCACTCCACGTAAGCGGCATGGCCAGAAACCAACATTGAATGACCTCAGACGGCACTGTATCAAAAACCGACATCAATCTCTAAAGGATATCACCACATGGGCTCAGGAACACTTCAGAAAACCACTGTCACTAAATACAGTTTGTTGCTACATCTGTAAGTGCAAGTTAAAGCTGCAAAGCGAAAGCCATTTATCAACAACACCCAGAAACGCCGCCGGCTTCTCTGGGCCCGAGATCATCTAAGATGGACTGATGCAAAGTGGGTAAGTGTTCTGTGGTCTGACGAGTCCACATTTGAAATTGGTTTTGGAAATATTCCACATCGTGTCATCAGGACCAAAGGGGAAGTGAACCATCCAGACTGTTATTGACGCAAAGTTGAAAAGCCAGCATCTGTGATGGTATGGGGGTGCATTAGTGCCCAAGGCATGGGTAACTTACACATCTGTGAAGGCACCATTAATGCTGAAAGGTACATACAGGTTTTGGAACAACATATGCTGCCATCTAAGCGCCATCTTTTTCATGGACGCCCCTGCTTATTTCAGCAAGACAAGGCCAAGCCACATTCAGCACTTGTTACAACAGCGTGGCTTCGTAAAAAAAGAGTGCGGGTACTTTCCTGGCCCGCCTGCACTCCAGATCTGTCTCCCATCGAAAATGTGTGGCGCATTAGCGGAGACCCCGGACTGTTGAACGACTGAAGCTCTACATAAAACAAGAATGGGAAAGAATTCCACTTTCAAAACTTCAACAATTAGTTTCCTCAGTTCCCAAACATTTATTGAGTGTTGTTAAAAGAAAAGGTGATGTAACACAGTGGTGAACATGCCCTTTCCCAACTACTTTGGCTTGTGTGGCAGCCATGAAATTCTAAATTAATTATTATTTGCAACAAAAAAAAAATGTTTATGAGTTTGAACATCAAATATGTTGTCTTTGTAGTGCATTCAACTGAATATGGGTCGAAAATGATTTACAAATCATTGTATTCCGTTTATATTTACATCTAACACAATTTCCCAACTCATATGGAAACGGGGTTTGTATACACCGGCCTTGTAAACGAATCACACATCCGAGAGACCCGATCATGTTCAAGGCAACCAAAAGTATCCAATTTCTGGCCTCTTTTTTTAATGACAGGGAGAAATTCTATTCAGTGCAGTCATAATGACAACGGAGTGCCGAGGTAACTGAAAAAACAAAGAACTCTTTCTACGGCACCGATTGAAATACTTGGAAATTCATTATTTTAAATTATATAAACAATACAGTGCTTGACAAATGTATTAGACGTTATTTTGCGGCCCCCACCTTAATATGAAAGTTTTAATGTTAGTGCTGCCCGAAAGTTTTATATGAATGGCGCTTGACAGCGTTGTGTTATTTGGGTCCAAAATGGCTCTTTCAATGTTCTGGGTTGCCTACCCCTGCATCAGTGGAAAAGCGGCAAGTGAGTGAAAGGGACAGAGACGTTGCCATGGAGACGAGGGTTTTCTTACACGCCTGCCTGCAGTCAAACCGCGACACCTGTCCGTCAGTAATAACAGTCCCCGATAACCTGGACCGATTTTTTTTTTTTATTGTGAAGTGAATTATATTTATATAGCGCTTTTCTCAAGTGACTCAAAACGCTTTACATAGCGACACCCAATACCTAAGTTACATTTAAACCAGTGTGGGTGGCACTGGGAGCAGGTGGGTAAAGTGTCTTGCCCAAGGACACAACGGCAGTAACTAGGATGGCGCAAGCGGGAATCGAACCTGCAACCCTCAAGTTGCTGGCACGGCCAGTCTACCAACCGAGCTATGTTTAATTTGCTTTGCCTCACACGATGAAGACTACTATATGACGCCGGATAACACTCCGGGAGGCGTCACTTTTTTTGCGCTCGCTATCCTGGTACTTTCCCGGCTATTATTCGCCGACTGCCGTATTCAACATTTTTTTTTTTTAGGAAATCTTTTCCCGCGGCCCATCCTCACCCAGACTCTGCATCCAGTGGCCCCCAGTTGGAGTGAGTTTGAGACAGCTGTATTAGACCATCATCCATTGCAATGTTTAGGACACAGATGCTCTAGATCAGTGGTCCCCAACCTTTTTGTATCTGCGGACCGGTCAACGCTTAATAATTTGTCCCGCGGCCCGGGGGGGGAAATCCATTTATTTATTTAAAAAAAAATGTTTTCTTTGTCATGAAAAAGGGACGTTTTTGTGGTTGGTGCACTAATTGTAAGTGTATATTGTGTTTTTTATGTTGATTTAATAAAAAAATTTTTTTTATTTTTTTTTAATAAAAAGGGATAGGTTGATTGGCAACACTAAATGGGCCCTAGTGTGTGAATGTGAGTGTAAATGTTGTCTATCTGTGTTGGCCCTGCGATGAGGTGGCGACTTGTCCAGGGTGTACCCCGCCTTCCGCCCGATTGTAGCTGAGATAGGCGCCAGCGCCCCCCGCGACCCCAAAAGGGAATAAGCGGTAGAAAATGGATAGACGGATGAATAAAAAATTCTTCTGCGGCCCGGTATCAATCGGGCCACGGCCCGGTGGTTGGGGACCACTGCTCTAAATGACTTTTTTGGTAATTACCAAAATCCTGTTTTATGTTTCTGTAATTTTTAATCCACCTACGAGCTTTTTCACCACAATGATAAAATCCAACAACTATTGCCATCCATGAGATAGCTGAACAGAAATATTTATTTTTCAAAAACCAAAGTAGGCTATACTAAGTATGATTATTATTATTATATGATCACGTTTCGGTTATTTAAGTGGAAAAGGGACAATTGAGTTATTTTAGTGATTTGTAAAATATTATTTTTTAAGGAGTTACGAAAGATTTTCAAAAATTTCGTTCGTTTAATTGCGAAGCACCTATTAGTGAATTTTTGTGAATTATATTTATATAGCGCTTTACATAGTGACACCCAATATCTAAGTTACATTTAAACCAGTGTGGGTGGCACTGGGAGCAGGTGGGTAAAGTGTCTTGCCCAAGGACACAACGGCAGTGACTAGGATGGCACAAGCGGGAATCGAACCTGCGACCCTCAAGTTGCTGGCACGGCCACTCTACCAACTGAGCTATGCCGCCCCACATTAATTATTAATTGTTATATTATATGTATATCCATCCATTTTTCTACCGCTTGTATAGCGTGTGAATGTTGTCTGTCTATCTGTGTTGGCCCTGCGATGAGGTGGCGACTTGTCCAGGGTGTACGACGCCTTCCGCACGATTCGTAGCTGAGATAGGCACCAGCGCCCCCTACCACCCCAAAGGGAATAAGCGGTAGAAGATGGATAGATGGATAGATGGATATATATATATATATATATATATATACATATATATATATATATATATACATAATATATATATATATATATATATATATATATATATATATATATATATATATATAAATGGGTTAAATAAATAAATGGGTTGTACTTGTATAGCGCTTTTCTACCTTCAAGGTTACTCAAAGCGCTTTGACACACTGAACCAGCACCCATCAGGAGCAAGGGTGAAGTGTCTTGCTCAGGACACAACGGACGTGAGGAGGTTGGTACTAGGTGGGAATTGAACCAGGGGCCCTCGGGTTGCGCACGGCCACTCTCCCACTGCGCCACGCCGTACATATATACATACACATACATACCAAAAAGTTCTATTTTGGTTTCATCTGACCACATGACATTCTCCCAATCCTCTGCTGTATCATCCATGTATCCATTTTGGTATCAACTCAACTCGTGGTGTTTGGAGGAAGAAGAATACTGAGTCGCCTCCCAAGAACACCACACCTACTGTGAAGCATGGTGGGTGGAAACATCATGCTTTGGGGCTGTTTTTCTGCTAAGGGGACAGGACGACTGATCCGTGTTAAGGAAAGAATGAATGGGCCATGTATCGCGAGATTTTGAGCCAAAACCTCCTTCCATCAGTGAGAGCTTTGAATGGTTGACCAAATACTTATTTTCCACCATCATTTACAAATCTTTAAAATTCCTACAATGTGAATTCCTGGATTTTCTTTTCATATTCTGTCTCTCACAGTTGAAGTGTACCTATGATGGAATTACAGACCTCCGTCATCATTTTAAGTGGGAGAACTTGCACAATCGGTGGCTGACTAAATACTTTTTTGCCCCACTGTATATATATATATACATACATGCACATACATGTATATATATACATACAGACATTTGTATTGTGAGGCACATGCACTAACCCCCTAGTCCACCGTGCTGCCCTTGTTATATGTAATCGTCAGTAAATATTATTTAGCATGGAGAAATCCTACATTAGAATATTTTATGTCAATATATATATCCATCCATCAATTTCCATCCACCGCATGAGCCTATCCCAGCTTACATAATGGATTGGCCACCTGTCAATCACAGGGCATATACAGACCGAGGTGTAACCTAACATGCATGTTTTTTTTTTTAAGACTAAAAACAAGATCAATTTCAGTTTTAGATAAAATCATTGCAGTTTGTGTCAAGTAAAACATGTAATCAATAGAAAACTGAATAAAAGCATGCTGTAATAATAAAAAAAAAAAAAAGTATAACTTTACCTTTTATCCGAGAGAGTGAAGCTCTTGTCTATTTGGTGCGGTTGGACGCCTGCGCCTCTCTGATCCCCCGAGTGGGAGCCGGAGTCAGGCGGTGAGGCATCGGTAGACTGCTTCCTTTTTGGAGAGAATAGCAGAGTAAGACCGAGGAACAACAACAAAAAAAAAAAAAAACCAGCAAGCAGCACATTGACCATCCCCCTGCTGGCAACCAATCACACACAGCTCACATTAGGCACAGTGCATTGATCAAGTCAGTGTGTGGTGGCATGTGTGTGTGTGTGTGTGTGTGTGTGTGCGTGAGACAACACACACTCGGAAAAGATGTCAAGAGACTGGTTACGTGTCAAGTAAGAAGTGACCATAAAGAAAAAAAAAAAGGGAGGCTGCATTAACTTGATTAGTCTGTCAGTAAAATGTTTGATTTAACCTTCCTCTTGTGTTAGCTTTCTGTCACCATCTCTTATGTTAACGGGTCGGTTTTGACCCGTGTTTTAAAATCAGCTGTAAAATACACTAAAAACAATATCTATCATCCCAATTTGTTTCTCATCTCTTGGTTACCTCGTTAGGCTTCCTTATCCTTGAAAATGTTGGTTTTAATATTTTTGGTTTGGGCCATCGGGCCTTTTTTTGTCAGTATACCCCTCGATTTCAATTTTTAAAAATGGTAAAACGAACCTCAAGAGAATCATATAAATAGAAAAAAAAGGTTGTTGTGTTACCTAACTATTACTACGGGGTATTAGAACACATCTCTTAAATAAATGTGTTTTGTTTATTTTTTCATTTTAAGAATTTTAACTATAGTAACATTTATGGTGTTACGGGTCAATTTCGACCCATGTATTTACTTCAAGAAAAAGGCTAAAAAGTATTTTTTTCAGCAACAGAAATCCAACATCAAACAAACAACCAATCAAGCAAATGAAACAAGAGAAATAGATTACTAGTTCCAAAACTAATAAAAAAAACAAAATCAGAGTGGCAAAAAGTGACACTTTTAGTGTCCGTCTTTTGTTTGTTTTTGTACAGGATAACAAGGTAAAATGAGAATCCACTAAAGCTCACATGACTGGGAGAGGAGCTGGCTGTCAGTGTGTTCAGTTTTGGGCTCTTATCATTGCTTTATCATCTTATTTTTATAAGCGGGTCGAAACCGACCCTAACAACACCAAGGGCATAATTTCTACCAGAGCATTTTATAATTTAGTGAAAAAAATGTAAAAGTTTTATTTTGTTGACAAAGAGGTTCCTGACAAAGTCAAAAAGCTTTGATGCAAAAAAATAAATGTATGTGGTGTTTTTATGCATTTAAAAACTAAAACGGGTCGGTTTTAGACGAAGGTTAAAAAAAAAAAAATGATTGTATGAAAGAAAGAATATATTCCAAATGTTTCAATTATACTGTCATCCACTCCCTTGGTCTCGTCAAGTATGAGTCTAATGGCTCGCTTGGTGGAAGTTGATGTATACAGATTCAATATAATACATCACACATTTTCTATTTCTGCGATGAGGTGGCGACCTTGTCCCAGGGTGTACCCCGCCTTCCGCCCGATCGTAGCTGAGATAGGCGCCAGCGCCCCCCGCCACCCCAAAAGGGAATAAGCGGTAGAAAATGGATGGGGTTTGGGCCATCGGGCCCTTTTTTTGTCAGTATACCCCTCGATTTCAATTTTTTTAAAATGGTAAAACGAACCTCAAGAGAATCATATAAATAGAAAAAAAAGGTTGTTGTGTTACCTAACTATTACTACGGGTATTAGAACACATCTCTTAAATAAATGTGTTTTGTTTATTTTTTCATTTTAAGAATTTTAACTATAGTAACATTTATGGTGTTACGGGTCAATTTCGACCCATGTATATTTACTTCAAGAAAAAGGCTAAAAAGTATTTTTTTCAGCAACAGAAATCCAACATCAAACAAACAACCAATCAAGCAAATGAAACCAAGCGAAATAGATTACTAGTTCCAAAACTAATAAAAAAACAAAATCAGAGTGGCAAAAAGTGACACTTTTAGTGTCCGTCTTTTGTTTGTTTTTGTACAGGATAACAAGGTAAAATGAGAATCCACTAAAGCTCACATGACTGGGAGAGGAGCTGGCTGTCAATGTGTTCAGTTTTGGCTCTTATCATTGCTTTATCATCTTATTTTTATAACCGGGTCGAAACCGACCCTAACAACACCAAGGGCATAATTTCTACCAGAGCATTTTATAATTTAGTGAAAAAAATTAAAATGTTTTATTTTGTTGACAAAGAGGTTCCTGACAACGTCAAAAAGCTTTGATGCAAAAAAATAAATGTATGTGGTGTTTTTATGCATTTAAAAACAAAAACAAGACGAAGGTTAAAAAAAAAAAGATTGTATGAAAGAAAGAATATATTCCAAATGTTTCCATTATACTGTCATCCACTCCCTTGGTCTCGTCAAGTATGAGTCTAATGGCTCGCTTGGTGGGAGTTGATGTATACAGTTTCAATATAATACATCACACATTTACTATTTCTGCGATGAGGTGGCGACTTGTCCAGGGTGTACCCCGCCTTCCGCCCGATTGTAGCTGAGATAGGCGCCAGCGCCCCCCGCCACCCCCAGGCAAATCATATTCTTTAAAAATGCATTTTCCCACTGATAATGTGACATCTTTGCGCTGGGAATACATATACGCTATACTGCTGGATAAGCTCCGAGCAATCGGATTCGCCGAAACCTCATCAAGCTGGATGCAATCTTACTTGGAGGGGAGGAAACAGGTGGTAGAGGTGAACGGCACCATGTCCCCCCCCCCCCCTTTCAGTAAGCTTGTGGAGTCCCCCAAGGCAGTATTCTAGGACCTTTACTGTTCCTAATATACGGAAATGACATGTCATCAACATGCCACTGTGAATTGTTCCTGTTTGCGGATGACTCGGCCCAAGTCACAGGTGGAACAAATCCTCAGTGCTGAATTCCTCAATATTAGCACCTGGCTCGCTTTCAACAAGCTATCCATACACTTAGGTAAAACGGAATCCATCCTATTTGGGTCCCATATCAAACTTAAGAAGGTCAGTGACTTCACTATAAAAGTGGGTGACATTGTTATCACCAGGAAGGATGAGATCACCTACCTAGGTTCCATTCTGGAGGCTAATCTTTCCTGTGATAAAATGGCAACCAAGGTGATCAAAAAGGTCAACCAAAGAACGAGATTCCTCTACAGAATCTCTTCTCTGGTCAACAAAAGCACCTTGAGGATTCTAGCGGGAACTCCAAAACGCCAAAAAAACGGAAATGCTGATTATCGGTCCTGCTAGACACCGACCTCTATTTAATAATACAACTTTAACATTTGACAACCAAATAATAAAACAAGGTGACTCGGTAAAAAATCTGGGTATTATCTTCGACCCAACTCTCTCCTTTGAGTCACACATTAAAAGCGTTACTAAAACGGCCTTCTTTCATCTCCGTAATATCGCTAAAATTCGCTCCATTCTGTCCACTAAAGACGCAGAGATCATTATCCATGCGTTTGTTACGTCTCGCCTCGACTACTGTAACGTATTATTTTCGGGTCTCCCCATCCATCCATCCATCCATTTTCTACCGCTTATTCCCTTTTGGGGTCGCGGGGGGCGCTGGCGCCTATCTCAGCTACAATCGGGCAGAAGGCGGGGTACACCCTGGACAAGTCGCCACCTCATCACAGGGCCAACACAGATAGACAGACAACATTCACACTCACATTCACACACTAGGGCCAATTTAGTGTTGCCAATCAACCTATCCCCAGGTGCATGTCTTTGGAGGTGGGAGGAAGCCGGAGTACCCGTAGGGAACCCACGCATTCACGGGGAGAACATGCAAACTCCACACAGAAAGATCCCGAGCCTGGATTTGAACCCAGGACTGCAGGACCTTCGTATTGTGAGGCAGACGCACTAACCCCTCTGCCACCGTGAAGCCCGGGTCTCCCCATGTCCAGCATTAAAAGATTACAGTTGGTACAAAATGCGGCTGCTAGACTTTTGACAAGAACAAGAAAGTTTGATCACATTACGCCTGTACTGGCTCACCTGCACTGGCTTCCTGTGCACTTAAGATGTGACTTTAAGGTTTTACTACTTACGTATAAAATACTACACGGTCTAGTTCCATCCTATCTTGCCGATTGTATTGTACCATATGTCTCGGCAAGAAATCTGCGTTGAAAAGACTCCGGCTTATTAGTGATTCCTAGAGCCCAAAAAAAGTCTGCGGGCTATAGAGCGTTTTCCGTTCGGGCTCCAGTACTCTGGAATGCCCTCCCGGTAACAGTTCGAGATGCCACCTCAGTAGAAGCATTTAAGTCTCACCTTAAAACTCATCTGTATACTCTGGCCTTTAAATAGACCTCCTTTTTAGACCAGTTGATCTGTC
>NC_084627.1:2838369-2840869 GCF_033978795.1 Nerophis ophidion
CGTTTGACAGCGTTGTGTTATTTGGGTCCAAAATGGCTCTTTCAACGTTCTGGTTTGCCTACCCCTGCACTAGTGGAAAAGCGGAAAATGAGTGGAAGCGACAGAGATGTTGCTATGGAGACGAGGGTTTTCTTACGTGCAGTCACACCGCGACACATGTCCGTCGCGGTGACCCAGGACACGACGGGAAGACTATGTCTCCCGGCTGGCCTGGGAACGCTTCGGGATCCCCCGGGAGGAGCTGGACGAAGTGGCTGGGGAAAGGAAAGTCTGGGCTTCTCTGCTTAGGCTGCTGCCCCCGCGACCCGACCTCGGATAAGAGGAAGAAGATTACAAATGACACAATGTGCCAACTTCAGTGGTTTTGGATTAGCTAAAAAAAAATCTTTGCGAACAGTTTGCGTCTGAGTGAATAACACAAGAACGGGTGTTCAAATGTTTTGAGACTTGTTTGTACAATTCCCACTAAAATGAAGAAAATTGTGCCTACTAATCCTTAAAAGTAATGCGTTCCACCCAAATCCAAATAAATTATTGATGAGCGTCTTTCTAAGCTAAAAAAAAACAAATTTAAAGTGGTCATGAAAGGCCTACTGAAATTAGATTTTCTTATTTAAACGGGGATAGCAGGTCTATTTTATGTGTCATACTTGATCATTTCGCCATATTTTTGCTGAAAGGATTTAGTAGAGAACATCCACGATAAAGTTCGCAACTTTTGGTCGCTAATAAAAAAGCCTTGCCTGTACCAGAAGTAGCAGACGATGTGCGCGTGACGTCACGGGTTGTGGAGCTCCTCACATCTGAACATTGTTTACAATCATGGCCACCAGCAGCGAGAGCGATTCAGACCGAGAAAGCGACAATTTCCTCATTAATTTGAGCGAGGATGAAAGATTTGTGGATGAGGAAAGTGAGAGTGAAGGACTAGAGAGAAGAAGAAAAAAAAAAGCGAGGGCAGTGAGAGCGATTCAGATGTTATTAGACACATTTACTAGGATAATTCTGGAAAATCCCTTATCTGTTTATTGTGTTACTTGTGCTTTAGTGAGATTATATAGTCGTACCTGAAAGTCGGAGGGGTGTGGTGACCGCCAGTGTCTCCGGTGGGACTGCAGGAGGACGCAAGCTCCGCTCCTGTTTACGGTAAAAGCCGACTTATTAGCACAATTTTCTCACGGCAACCTGCCAATTCACATGTGGTCGAGAACCATGTTCGCTTGACCGCTCCGTTCCATGGTAAAGCTTCACCGTCATCTTCGGGAATTTTAAACAAGGAAACACCGGCTGTGTTTGTGTGGCTAAAGGCAGCCGCAATACACCGCTTCCCAATTACATCTTTCTTCTTTGACGTCTCCATTATTAATTGAACAAATTGCAAAAGATTCAGCAACACAGATGTCCAGAATACTGTGTAATTATGCGATTAAAGCAGACTACTTCTAGCTTGGATCGGGCTGGGAAAAAAATGGTCCGCTACAACCGGTGACGTCAAACGCAGGAATCATCATACCGCGACGTTTTTAACAGGATACTTTGCGGGAAATTTAAAATTGCAATTTAGTCAACTAAAAAGGCCGTATTGGCATGTGTTGCAATGTTAATATTTCATCATCGATATATAAACTATCAGACTGCGTGGTCGGTAGTAGTGGCTTTCAGTAGGCCTTTAAATGCTATAATGCCATGTATTTTGATCAGAGTCTCACAAAAGACAACCAGTAATAAAAACAATATTGTACTCTGCGGCCATGAGACTGCGGAGATAACTGGGTCAGCTTTGCAAATATCGTCAACACAATGTCCCTCCAATGAAATCCTACTGCTTAAATGAGTTAAATAAATAAAAATAAAAAAAGTGTCGTTGCTACAAACAGTGAAGTGAAGTGAATTATATTTATATAGCGCTTTTTCTCTAGTGACTCAAAGCGCTTTACATAGTGAAAGCGAATATTTAAGTTACATTTAAACCAGTGTGGGTGGCACTGGGAGAAGGTGGGTAAAGCGTCTTGCCCAAGGACACAACGGCAGTGACTAGGATGGCGGAAGCGGGAATCGAACCAGCAACCCTCAAGTTGCTGGCACGGCCGCTCTACCAACCGAGCTAAACCGTGGCTCACTCCGCATCAGCCCGGACTCCCGCACTGACTGCCAGGCCATGACGCAGGCGGCGGGTGCCGCGTGATGCCAACTGAGCTTTCGATTATCAGACAGCACTGGCAGGCCGTGTTTGTTCGCCTCCTTTGCCCGCGGCCGCCTCACGACACGATGCTCCGCCGTCCAATTCCTGTCAACATGGTCTGTGCCCTGCTTAGGGGGTGTCAACAAAGACCCATGTGTCCACGTCTTGGTGAATTTGTCTGAGCTTTAGACAGGCTGGCAAGATTCTGAAATCCCAAAAAGAGGACACACACACATAGCTCGGTTGGTAGAGCGGCCGTGCCAGCAACTGAAGGGTTGCAGGTTTGATTCCCGCTTCCGCCATCCTAGTTACTGCCGT
>NC_084627.1:2845869-2893369 GCF_033978795.1 Nerophis ophidion
CACCATCAATGCCTAAAGGTACATACAGGTTTTGGAACAACATATGCTGCCATCTAAGCGCCCGTTAAGCCTCAAACATTTTAGAAAACAGCCATTTATCAACAACACCCAGAAACGCCACAAGCTTCGCTGGGCCTAAGCTCATCTAAGATGGACTGATGCAAAGTGGAAAAGTGTTCTGTGGTCTGACGAGTCCACATTTCAAATAGTTTTTGGAATTATTCCACATGGTGTCATCCGGACCTAAGGGAAAGCGAACCATCCAGACTGTTATCGACGCAAAGTTCAAAAGCCATGGGGGTGCATTAGTGCCCGAGGCATGGGTAACTTACACATCTGTGAAGGCACCATCAATGCCTAAAGGTACATACATGTTTTGGAAAAACATATGCTGCCATCTAAGCGCCCGTTAAGCCTCAAACACTTTAGGAAACAGCCATTTATCAACAACATCCAGAAACACCGCCGGCTTCTCTGGGCCTGAGATCATCTAAGATGGACTGATGCAAAGTGGAAAAGTGTTCTGTGGTCTGACGAGTCCACATTTCAAATTGTTTTCTGAATTATTCCACATGGTGTCATCCGGACCAAAGGGAAAGCGAACCATCCAGACTGTTATCGACGCAAAGTTGAAAAGCCAGCATCTGTGATGGTATGGGGGTGCATTAGTGCCCAAGGCATGGGTAACTTACACATCTGTGAAGGCCCCATCAATGCCTAAAGGTACATACAGGTTTTGGAACAACATATGCTGCCATCTAAGCGCCCGTTAAGCCTCAAACACTTTAGAAAACAGCCATTTATCAACAACACCCAGAAACGCCACAAGCTTCGCTGGGCCTAAGCTCATCTAAGATGGACTGATGCAAAGTGGAAAAGTGTTCTGTGGTCTGACGAGTCCCCATTTCAAATTGTTTTTGGAATTATTCCACATGGTGTCATCCGGACCAAAGGGAAAGCAAACCACCCAGACTGTTATCGACGCAAAGTTGAAAAGCCAGCATCTGTGATGGTATGGGGTTGCATTAGTGCCCAAGGCATGGGTAACTTACACATCTGGGAAGGCACCATCAATGCTGAGAGAGACATACAGGTTTTGGAACAACATATGCTGCCATCTAAGCGCCCGTCAAGCCTCAAACACTTTAGAAAACAGCCATTTATCAACAACACCCAGAAACGCCACAAGCTTCGCTGGGCCTAAGCTCATCTAAGATGGACTGATGCAAAGTGGAAAAGTGTTCTGTGGTCTGACGAGTCCACATTTCAAATTGTTTTTGGAATTATTCCACATGGTGTCATCCGGACCTAAGGGAAAGCGAACCATCCAGACTGTTATCGACGCAAAGTTCAAAAGCCATGGGGGTGCATTAGTGCCCGAGGCATGGGTAACTTACACATCTGTGAAGGCACCATCAATGCCTAAAGGTACATACAGGTTTTGGAACAACATATGCTGCCATCTAAGCGCCCGTTAAGCCTCAAACACTTTAGAAAACAGCCATTTATCAACAACACCCAGAAACGCCACAAGCTTCGCTGGGCCTAAGCTCATCTAAGATGGACTGATGCAAAGTGGAAAAGTGTTCTGTGGTCTGACGAGTCCACATTTCAAATTGTTTTTGGAATTATTCCACATGGTGTCATCCGGACCCAAGAGAAAGCGAACCATCCAGACTGTTATCGACGCAAAGTTGAAAAGCCAGCATCTGTGATGGTATGGGGGTGCATTAGTGCCCAAGGCATGGGTAACTTACACATCTGTGAAGGCCCCATCAATGCCTAAAGGTACATACAGGTTTTGGAACAACATATGCTGCCATCTAAGCGCCCGTTAAGCCTCAAACACTTTAGAAAACAGCCATTTATCAACAACACCCAGAAACGCCACAAGCTTCGCTGGGCCTAAGTTCATCTAAGATGGACTGATGCAAAGTGGAAAAGTGTTCTGTGGTCTGACGAGTCCACATTTCAAATTGTTTTTGGAATTATTCCACCTGGTGTCATCCGGACCAAAGGGAAAGCGAATCATCCAGACTGTTATCGACGCAAAGTTCAAAAGCCATGGGGGTGCATTAGTGCCCGAGGCATGGGTAACTTACACATCTGTGAAGGCACCATCAATGCCTAAAGGTACATACAGGTTTTGGAACAACATATGCTGCCATCTAAGCGCCCGTTAAGCCTCAAACACTTTAGAAAACAGCCATTTATCAACAACATCCAGAAACACCGCCGGCTTCTCTGGGCCTGAGATCATCTAAGATGGACTGATGCAAAGTGGAAAAGTGTTCTGTGGTCTGACGAGTCCACATTTCAAATTGTTTTTGGAATTATTCCACATGGTGTCATCCGGACCAAAGGGAAAGCAAACCACCCAGACTGTTATCGACGCAAAGTTCAAAGGCCAGCATCTGTGATGGTATGGGGGTGCATTAGTGCCCAAGGCATGGGTAACTTACACATCTGTGAAAGCCCCATCAATGCCTAAAAGGTACATACAGGTTTTGGAACAACATATGCTGCCATCTAAGCGCCCGTTAAGCCTCAAACACTTTAGAAAACAGCCATTTATCAACAACACCCAGAAACGCCACAAGCTTCGCTGGGCCTAAGCTCATCTAAGATGGACTGATGCAAAGTGGAAAAGTGTTCTGTGGTCTGACGAGTACACATTTCAATTTTTGGGGGGAACTGTGGACGTTGTGTCCTCCGGATAAAGGAGGAAAAGAAACATCCGGATTGTTATAGGTGCAAAAATAAAAAGCCAGCATCTGTGATGGTATGGGGGTGCATTAGTGCCCAAGGCATGGGTAACTTACACATCTGTGAAGGCACCATTAATTCTGAAAGGTACATACAGGTTTTGGAACAACATATACTGCCATCCAAGCGCTGTCTTTTTAACGGACGCCCCTGCTTATTTCAACAAAACAATGCCAAGCCACATTCATCACGTGTTACAACAGCGTGGCTATGTAAAAAAAAAAAAGAGTGCGGGTACTTTCCTGGCCCGCCTGCAGTCCATCCTGTCTCCCATCGAGGATGTGTGGCGCATTATGAAGCGTAAAATACGACAGCAGAGACCCCGGACTGTTGAACGACTGAAGCTCTACATAAAACAAGATTGGGAAAGAATTCCACTTTCAAAGCTTCAACAATTAGTTTCCTCAGTTCCCAAACGTTTATTGAGTGTGGTTAAAAGAAAAGGTGATGTAACACAGTGGTGAACATGCCCTTTCCCAACTACTTTGGCACGTGTTGCAGCCATGAAATTCTAATTATTATTTGCAATGAGTTTGAACATCAAATATGTTGTCTTTGTAGCATATTCAACTGAATATGGGTTGAAAAGGATTTACAAATCATTGTATTCCGATAATATTTACATCTAACACAATTTCCCAACTCATACAGAAACGGGGTTTGTATTAGTTACTATTGTGATCTAATTAGTTATGATGTTAATCCAATAAGTTATTATGGATTTTTTTTAGTACATAAGTAAGTACTAAGTAGGTAAATGTTATTTATAAAGCGCATTTCACAAATACAATCACAAAGCGCCCTACAAAACATAAGTAAACTAAAACAACAGAGACAACATCATAAAAAGGATACAAAGTGGATTCAAAATGATAGTTAAAAGGTACATTAACTAAAAGCTTTACTAAAAAGAGAAGTTTTCCGATGAAGGTTTCAACACAGTCAAGATCACAGAGGGACTGGTGCAAATTGGTCCAGAGTCTGGGACCTATAGCCTGGAATGCCAGATCTACACGGGGTTTAAAACGAGTTTTTTGGGATCTTTAGAACAGTGGTTCTCAACCTTTTTTCAGTCATGTACCCCCTTATGAACATTTTTTTAATTCAAGTACCCCCTAATCAGAGCAAAGCAATTTTGGTTGAACAAAAAAGAGATAAAGAAGTAAAATACAGCATTATGTCATCAGTTTCTCATTTATTAATTTGTATAAAATATTGCTCATGTGTAGTGGTCTTTCTTGAACTATTTGGAAAAAAAGATATAAAAATAACTACAAAATTGTTGAAAAATAAACAAGTGATTACATTATAAATAAAGATTTCTACACATCAACTTAAAGTGCATTCTTTGAGGATTGTAATAGAGATCATCTGGATTCATGAACTTCATTCTAAACATTTCTTCACAAAAAAATAAATCTTTAGCATCAATATTTATGGAACATGTCCACAAAAAATCTAACTGTCAACACTGAATATTGCATTGTTGTATTTATTTTCACAGTTTATGAACTTACATTCATATTTTGTTGAAGTATTATTCAATAAATATATTTATAAAGGATTTTGGGAATTGTTGCTATTTTTAGAATATTTATGAAAAACCTCACGTTCCCCTTGGCATACCTTCAAGTACCCTCAGGGGTACACGTACCCCCATTTGAGAACCACCGCAATATGGACTGGACTCTCACTATTATGTTAGATCCACTATGGACTGGACTCTCACTATTATGTTAGATCCACTATGGACTGGACTCTCACACTATTATGTTAGATCCACTATGGACTGGACTCTCACACTATTATGTTAGATCCACTATGGACTGGACTCTCACTCTTATGTTAGATCCACTATGGACTGGACTCTCACTATTATGTCGGATCCACTATAGACTGGACTCTCACACTATTATGTTAGATCCACTATGGACTGGACTCTCACACTATTATGTTAGATCCACTATGGACTGGACGCTCACTATTATGTTAGATCCACTATGGACTGGACTCTCACACTATTATGTTAGATCCACTATGGACTAGACTCTCACACTATTATGTTAGATCCACTATGGACTGGACTCTCACACTATTATGTTAGATCCACTATGGACTAGACTCTCACACTATCATGTTAGATCCACTATGGACTAGACTCTCACAATATTACGTTAGATCCACTATGGACTGGACTCTCACACTATTATGTTAGATCCACTATGGACTAGACTCTCACACTATTATGTTAGATCCACTATGGACTGGACTCTCACTATTATGTTAGATCCACTATGGACTGGACTCTCACACTATTATGCTAGATCCACTATGGGCTGGACTCTCACTATTATGTTAGATCCACTATGGACTGGACTCTCACACTATTATGTTAGATCCACTATGGACTGGACTCTCACACTATTATGTTAGATCCACTATGGACTGGACTCTCACACTATTATGTTAGATCCACTATGGACTGGACTCTCACACTATTATGTTAGATCCACTATGGACTGGACTCTCACACTATTATGCTAGATCCACTATGGACTGGACTCTCACACTATTATGTTAGATCCACTATGGACTGGACTCTCACACTATTATGGGGTCCCCCACATCTGCGGTCCCCTCCAAGGTTTCTCATTGTCCCATTGGGTTGAGTTTTTCCTTGCCCTGATGTGGGATCTGAGCCGAGGATGTCGTTGTGGCTTTTGCAGCCCTTTGAGCCACTGGTGATTAAGGGTTGTATAAGTAAACATAGTGATTAAAATTAAAACTATTATTCTCTCAGTATTAGGCAGGTTTTAATGTAGTATTTAGATGTTTAGTTATTGTCAGTAGTTTGTTTTCTTCTCTTTTTCCGTGCACAGCATTTTGTGTTTGCCACAACATCAATGAAGTTTGATGGATTTATCGATCAAATAGAGAGTTTGTTTATAAATGATTAACATCTAGTCCCACATAAGGATCGTGAATTAGAGGCAAAGTTCCCAGTCCGAAAAATGTTTGACTGCACTTTGAGCCCACAGTCCCACTATGGAGAGAACTTTGTCGCCCCCTAGTGGATGGTGGTGTTGATCACGCTTTGCTGTGTTGTAGGTGGGCCTCGGCTTTAGTAGTCTTCTGAGTCGTGTGTGACCTCGCAGCTGTCTGTGACCTCTCACCCCTGAACTCTACACACAAAAAAAAGCAGCCGGTTCCAGTATCTTCTCCTCCGTCGGGATTGTTCTATGTCTTGTGCTCTACATCATGTCTGCTGATGAGGTTCTAGTTGGACCTCTTTGATCCGCTGTAATCCCCGCCGTGTCCCATTATGGTCGCAGTGCAAGTGCAGGATTATGGTCGTGTCTTTGGGACCAGGACTCCCTACTACAAACCCCGTTTCCATATGAGTTGGGAAATTGTGTTAGATGTAAATATAAACGGAATACAATGATTTGCAAATCCTTTTCAACCCATATTCAGTTGAATATGCTACAAAGACAACATATTTGATGTTCAAACCCATAAACTTAGAGTTTCATGGCTGCAACACGTGCCAAAGTAGTTGGGAAAGGGCATGTTCACCACTGTGTTACATCACCTTTTCTTTTAACAACACTCAATAAACGTTTGGGAACTGAGGAAACTAATTGTTGAAGCTTTGAAAGTGGAATTTTTTCCCATTCTTTCCCAGTCCGGAATATCCGCTGTCGTGTTTTACACATAATGCACCACACATTTTCCATGGGAGACAGGTCTGTACTGCAGGCGGGCCAAGAAAGTATCCGCACTCTTTTACTACGAAGCCACACTGTTGTAACACGTAGCTTGGCATTTTCTTGCTGAAATAATGAGGGGCGTCCATGATAACGTTGCTTGGATACAACATAGACCTGTATGTATGTACCTTTCAGCATTAATGGTGCCTTCACAGATGTGTAAGTTACCCATGCCTTGGGCACTAATGCACCCCCATACCATCACAGATGCTGGCTTTTCATCTTTGCGCCTATAACAATCCGGATGGTTCTTTTCCTCTTTGATCCGGAGGACACAACGTCCACAGTTTCCCCCCCCCAAAATTTAAATATGTACTCGTCAGACCACAGAACACTTTTCCACTTTGCATCAGTCCATATTGGATGAGCTTAGGCCCAGCGAAGCTGGTGGCGTGTCTGGGTGTTGTTGATAAATGGCTTTCGCTTTGCAAAGTAGAGCTTTAACTTGCACTTACAGATGTAGCGACCAACTGTATTTAGTGACAGTGGTTTTCTGAAGTGTTCCTGAGCCCATGTGGTGATATCCTTTAGAGATTGATGTTTGTTTTTGATACAGTGTCGTATGAGGGATCGAAGGTCACGGTCATTCAATGTTGGCTTACGTGGAGTGATTTCTCCAGATTCTCTGAACCTTTTGATGATATTATGGACCGTAGATGTTGAAATCCCTAAATTTCTTGCAATTGCACTTTGAGAAACGTTGTTCTTAAACTGTTTGACTATTTGCTCACGCAGTTGTGGACAAAGGGGTGTACCTCGCCCCATCCTTTCTTGTGAAAGACTGAACATTTTTTGGGAAGCTGTTTTTATACCCAATCATGGCACCCACCTGTTCCCAATTAGCCTGCACACCTGTGGGATGTTCCAAATAAGTGTTTGATGAGCATTCCTCAACTTTATCAGTATTTATTGCCACCTTTCCCAACTTCTTTGTCACGTGTTGCTGGCATCAAATTCTAAAGTTAATGATTATTTTCCACAAAAAAAAAAAGTTTATCAGTTTGAACATCAAATATGTTGTCTTTGTAGCATATTCAACTGAATATGGGTTGAAAATGATTTGCAAATCATTGTATTCCGTTTATATTTACATCTAACACAATTTCCCAACTCATATGGAAACGGGGTTTGTAGATTCAGCGCCCGCTTATTTTTTTGACTTGTAGCACATATCTGGGTTGTGTTAGGACTTTTGGCCGCCGTTCCGACGCTGCCGAGCATGCTCACGCTTAGAGACCTTATAAGTAGACGCAGCATTGGCTGTTGTGACGCGAGAATTTGGGCCGCCATCTTGAAGTGGTGATGAGGAGCCGGCGAGCGGCCTAAACTGACAGTGGACGGGTAAAAAACAAAAGATGCCCGGCTGGCAAGTCTCAAGTCTTTGCCCTCAAGTCTCGAGTCAAGTCCAAAGTCAAGCCTGGAAAGTCTCAAGTCAAGTCCCAAGTCCTGCGTTTTGAGTTTCAAGTCCATCCAAGTCATTTTAACCACAGACTAAAATATTTACACAGATTGTGTATGCTTTTAAAGGCCTACTGAAAGCCACTACTACCGACCACGCAGTCTGATAGTTTATACATCAATGATGAAATATTAACATTGCAACACATGCCAATACGGCCTTTTTAGTTTACTAAATTGCAATTTTAAAATTCGCACAAATCATCCTGCTGAAAACGACGCGTGCACGTAACGTCACGCATTGTAGAGGACATTTTGTTCCAGCACCATTCACAGCTATAAGTCGTCTGTTTTCATCGCATAATTCCACAGTATTCTGGACATCCGTGTTGCTGAATCTTTTGCAATTTGTTCAATTAATAATGGAGACGTCAAAGAAGAAAGATGTAGGTGGGAAGCGGTGTATTGCAGCCGCCCTTAGCAACACAAACACAGCCGGTGTTTCCTTGTTTACATTCCCGAAAGATGACGTGACGCTTTACTATGGAACAGAGCGGTCAAGCGAACATGGTTCCCTACTACATGTCAACCGGCAGGTTTCGGTGGGAAAATGGTGGTAATAAGTCGTCTCTTACCGTAGACATGAGCGGAGAGGTTGCATCGTTCCTCCTGCACCTGTCAAAGAGGCATCTGCGACCCTCTTGCTTTCTCCCACCGGCCGCCCCCGACCGTCGGATGCTTCCACCGTTGTTGGAGGGAAAAAAAAAAGAAAATCTCAGCCCGGTCCGACCGGCTGCCTTCGCTTCGTCGAGAAACGTGGCTTCCCTCGGAGACACTGGAGGTCACCACACCCCTCCGACTTTCAGGTACGACCATATAAGCTCACTAAAACACTAGTAACACAATAAGCAGATAAGGGATTTTCCAGAATTATCCTAGTAAATGTGTCTAATAACATCTGAATCGCTCCGACTCCCCCTCGTCTTTTTTTTTCTTTTCTAGTCCTTCACTCTCACTTTCCTCATCCACAAATCTTTCATCCTCGCTCAAATTAATGGGGAAATCGTCGCTTTCTCGGTCTGAATAGCTCTTGCTGCTGGTGGCCATGATTGTAAACGATGTTCAGATGTGAAGAGCTCCACAACCCGTGACGTCGAGTGCACATCGTCTGCTACTTCCGGTACAGGCAAGGCTTTTTTATTAGCGACCAAAAGTTGCGAACTTTATCGTCGATGTTCTCTACTAAATCCTTTCAGCGAAAATATGGCGAAATGATCAAGTATGACACGTAGAATGGACCTGCTATCTCCGTTTAAATAAGAAAATCTCATTTCAGTAAGCCTTTAAAACGCTGTATTTATTTATTTATTTATTTAAAGAAGTGCATTTGAAATTGCACAAAAATATATAGTGCTGACATTGCACTTCATCATAGCACGACTAACCAGTCATTTTGAACATTTAACCCATTTCTTTACAGAATAAACACATTTGAAAAAACAAGTGCAACTGTACTTATTTGCACAAAAGCATTAACATTGTATTTCCATGGCATATTGCATTGGAACTACCATGAATTGATAAACGTGGACCCTGACTTAAACAATTGTACGGAATATGTACTGTACTGTGCAATCTACTAATACACGAATGAATGAATCAATCAATCAATCTAGTTCCACAGCAGTTTCAATCCTGTTCTTACCTTACTTCATTAATCTCATCTCATACTGTATGTGTGCGTACACATGAAAAACATAAATACATGAATATAACAATGAACAGAGTTGTACATTTTAGATGTCAGGGCCCTATGCAACATGTACACATTTTCTTAATATAGTACACATTCTAACTGACCTTTATTTGACTATGCTTGTCTTTTTGTAGGTGGCTAAAATATGTGGTGTTACTGACCGCCGTCTAACCTTCCATTACTGTGTGTGATACATTGACTAACGCAACGTTATGTGTAGGTACCTCATGCAACCCTGCTTAAAAAGGTAGCGAACTGCAGCGAACGCAAGAGATTGCCGTGTTTGCAATGACGTTATAACCATAGACATCTTATAAGTAGACGCAGCATTGGCTGCTGTGACGCGAGAAATTTGGCCGCCATTTTGAAGTGGTGATGAGGACCCAGCGAGCAGCCTAAACTGACAGTTAAAAATGAAAGATGGTGTTCAGCGTTTTCCTGCTCAAATGAGCAGACTGTTGAAAATAGGAATCGGGGGATTATTTTTCAAAAGTAAGATTTAACATGGGCTTCACGGTGGCAGAGGGGTTAGTGCGTCTGCCCCACAATACGAAGTTCCTGCCGTCCTGGGTTCAAATTCAGGCTCGGGATCTTCCTGTGTGGAGTTTGCATGTTCTCCCCGTGAATGCGTGGGTTCCCTCCGGGTACTCCGGCTTCCTCCCACCTCCAAAGACATGCACCTGGGGATAGGTTGATTGGCAACACTAAATGGTCCCTAGTGTTTGAATGTGAGTGTGAATGTTGTCTGTCTATCTGTGTTGGCCCTGCGATGAGGTGGCGACTTGTCCAGGGTGTACCCCGCCTTCCGCCCGATTGTAGCTGAGATAGGCGCCAGCGCCCCAGCGACCCAAAAGTGAATAAGCGGTAGAAAATGGATGGATGGATGGATGGAAGATTTAACATTGGTTGTATTTTGTGAAAAGAATATTACCACAGAGTTGTGAAGGAGATCTTAGGAGATCAGAGATCTTCAATAGTACTGACATCGTAGCCGCTAGCTAACAAGAGTATGACCATAATATAATTGCTTTTCAATTAAATTAATTACATTTAAAGATAAGACAAGATTAGAAAGATACGATTTTAGCTGATATAAAGACTTTCAGGTGTTTATATATGTTTATGTTTAAGTATTTGTGCATCGGTTCGGGACATCCATCCATCCATTTTCTACCGCTTATTCCCTTTTGGGGTCACGGGGGGCGCTGGCGCCTATCTCAGCTACAATCGGGCGGAAGGCGGGGTACACCCTGGACAAGTCGCCACCTCATCGCAGGGCTCGGTTCGGGACAAATAAGACATTCTCTATTAGAGACGCAAATCCCATTGGGGTGACGAAAGGATGGTCAGCGCCTGAGAGCTGCGGCCTCCCACCAAGACCCCGCACTCCCTTCCCTCTGTTGCTATATATCTCGATATATATGTTGTAACATGTACATGTGCTTTGCTATGGAGGATTTTTTTCCCCACTCCAGACTGGGCTCCTATTGTATTTTTTTTACTCATCCTTCCCCAGCGTTTCACCTTTTTCCCCATCGCCTTGTGGCGACCCATCAGCGTTCCTGTTCTGTAACCCTGTACACTGTTTGTTTGTCTAATCTTGAACGGGTTTTTGCTGAAAACAAGTTTCCGTTGTACTTGTGCAATGACAATAAAGACCGATCCAGATACAATGGTTTTCCGTATTGGGACCATGACTTATGTCATCACTTGTCCACCCCTCCTCACATGGAAGCTACTTTTCCTTCTTGATGTCTCAAGAAGCGTAGAAATACATGAACACACACACACACACACACCCTCATGGCCTTTTCTCTCCGTTTGGCTGGCATTGTGTGAAAGCCAACAAAAGTTGCCATTAGAGCTACGACCAAGACAGATGGTGGCAGTTATTAAAAACACCGTCCAGGTGCGTCTTTTCAAAGTTGACATCGTCTGTCTGCCAGCCTCGTTTGTTCCTCGACTCGGTCCGGAGTGATGATCCTCAGCCCAGCGATCATATCTGCGGCCTTTGATCAGTAGCGCCGCTCGATTGGGTTAGAAAGAGATACACGGGGGAACAATGAGCCCCGGAACGTGGCTCCCAATCTGGCCCCCCCTGCTCCGATCCTCCATTGTGCGCCCACACAGGCCCAGAACAATGGCGCCCAGGGTGGAGGCTTGGTAACATGAGGCCACACCAAAGGCCGGCTGAGTGAAAGCCGTCTCTCTGGTGGGACATGTTTCACAGGCCGGCCGCGTCTGCCAGCTTTTTTGCGGTCGCTCGTGGTCCTGGTCGTCTAGGCCTACCCCCACACCCCCCAACCCCCGCGGCCACGTCCCATGACCGGGGGGAGGTTTTGGGCTTTGTCACAAATAGTCCGATCCGGTTTCACTTTTGACACCTCTTTGTTGTACACTTGCAGCAGGTACAAAGATTCTTCTGTCGCGAGATGAAATGTGTTGGACATACGATCCAACGCTTTGCCTTTTGTCCCCCTGGTGCCAGCAGAAAGTTAGATCGGGTGTCAAACCCAAGGCCCGGGGGCCAGATTTGGCCCATCATATCATGGCATAACATGCATTAATGAAGTACTTATTATGGGCCTGCTGCAATGCCAGCAGCCCATTTACAGTACATCATCATCATCATCATCGGCGGTCACTTCAACAAGTATGACGATCCTCCTGGTCAATCAATCAATCAATCAATGTTTACTTATATAGCCCTAAATCACTAGTGTCTCAAAGGGCTGCACAAACCACTACGACATCCTCGGTAGGCCCACATAAGGGCAAGGAAAACTCACACCCAGTGGGACGTCGGTGACAATGATGACTATGAGAACCTTGGAGAGGAGGAAAGCAATGGATGTCGAGCGGGTCTAACATGATACTGTGAAAGTTCAATCCATAATGGATCCAACACAGTCGCGAGAGTCCAGTCCAAAGCGGATCCAACACAGCAGCGGGAGTCCCATTCACAGCGGAGCCAGCAGGAAACCATCCCAAGCGGAGGCGGACCAGCAGCGCAGAGATGTCCCCAGCCGATACACAGGCGAGCAGTACATGGCCACCGGATCGGACCGGACCCCCTCCACAAGGGAGAGTGGGACATAAGAGAAAAAGAAAAGAAACGGCAGATCAACTGCTCTAAAAAGGAGTCTATTTAAAGGTTAGAGTATACAAATGAGTTTTAAGGTGAGACTTAAATGCTTCTACTGAGGTAGCATCTCGAACTGTTACCGGGAGGGCATTCCAGAGTACTGGAGCCCGAAATGAAAACGCTCTATAGCCCGCAGACTTTTTTTGGGCTTTGGGAATCACTAATAAGCCGGAGTCCTTTGAACGCAGATTTCTTGCCGGGACATATGGTACAATACAATCTGCAAGATAGGATGGAGCTAGACCGTGTAGTATTTTATACGTAAGTAGTAAAACCTTAAAGTCACATCTTAAGTGCACAGGAAGCCAGTGCAGGTGAGCCAGTACAGGCGTAATGTGATCAAACTTTCTTGTTCTTGTCAAAAGTCTAGCAGCCGCATTTTGTACCAACTGTAATCTTTTAATGCTAGACATGGGGAGACCCGAAAATAATACGTTACAGTAATCGAGACGAGACGTAACAAACGCATGGATAATGATCTCAGCGTCTTTAGTGGACAGAATGGAGCGAATTTTTGCGATATTACGGAGATGAAAGAAGGCCGTTTTAGTAACGCTTTTAATGTGTGCCTCAAAGGAGAGAGTTGGGTCGAAGATAATACCCAGATTCTTTACCGTGTCGCCTTGTTTAATTGTTTGGTTGTCAAATGTTAAGAGTTGTATCATTAAATAGAGGTCGGTGTCTAGCAGGACCGATAATCAGCATTTCCGTTTTTTGGGCGTTAAGTTGCAAAAAGTTAGCGGACATCCATTGTTTAATTTCATTAAGACACGCCTCCAGCTGACTACAATCCGGCGTGTTGGTCAGCTTTAGGGGCATGTAGAGTTGGGTGTCATCAGCATAACAGTGAAAGCTAATACCGTATTTGCGTATGATGTCACCTAGCGGCAGCATGTAGATGCTGAAGAGTGCAGGGCCAAGGACCGAACCCTGGGGAACTCCACACGTTACCTTAACGTAGTCCGAGGTCACATTGTTATGGGAGACGCACTGCATCCTATCAGTAAGATAAGAGTTAAACCAAGACAGGGCTAAGTCTGACATACCAATTCGTGTTTTGATACGTTCTAATAAAATATAATGATCGACGGTGGGGGTGTATCCCTTCATGGAGGATGCCATTCACATGCTGCTAAGCGAGCAGCCCATATTATTATTGCTCATACTTCAAACTTTATTATTCTTGTTCTGCACGTTCCTCTCACACTTAATACGCGACAAACCGGCCAACGAACCCCCCACATATGTTATACCATCGGAAAGGTGCTGTTCGCGCCAACGGCGGTACTTTAAAATTTGTATTTTTAAATTGTTTTTCGCAATGGGCCACTATAATCGGTACACTGCAAAAAGTCAGTGTTCAAAAACAAGGGGAACAAAATACAAAAATGAGGGGTGTTTTGTTTGAACTAAGCAAAATGATCTGCCAATAAAACAAGAAAATTCAGCTTATCAAGACTTTCCAAAACAAGTCAAATTAGCTAACCTCAATGAACCCAAAAATACCTTAAAATAAATATATTCTTACAAATAAGTGCTCTTTTCTTGATAGAAAAAAAGCTGGTAGAAGAGTTAGGGTTAGCGTATGGGAACGGTATTTTTCGGACTATTAGGCGCACTCTCAAAAATTGACAGTGAGCTTTATATATGCATTAATGATTAGTGTCACCAGTAGAGGGCGGTCACACATAAGAGATGAGGTTTGGACTGCAAGTTGACACCTGTTCAATAAATGACTCGAGCAAGTACCTGTGAGCAAGCGACAGCTAAACGTTGAAAATATAACACATTACATAAGGTGTTCAAAAATCTGTCAAAATGTTTTAGTACGACTTTGGTAAACCACAACGGATTGTCGGAGCATTACGGCTGCCGTGGTCGGGTATTATTAAGGTGTGTGTATGAGGGCCCCAAAATGGTACTTATTAGGAGACATATCTGGCGTTTACTGTCAGAGTTAGTTGGTGACGAAACCCAAGATGCAGAAAAGGAGGCAGGCATTTTGAAGGTAAAAATGTTTTAATTAAAATACTAGAATCAAGAATAGCGGTATAGCTCGGTTGGTAGAGTGGCCGTGCCAGCAACTTGAGGGTTGCAGGTTCGATTCCCGCGTCCGCCATCCTAGTCACTGCCGTTGTGTCCTCGGGCAAGACACTTTACCCACCTGCTCCCAGTGCCACCCACACTGGTTTAAAGGTAACTTAGATATTGGGTTTCACTATGGAAAGCGCTTTGAGTCACTAAGAGAAAAGCGCTGTATAAATATAATTCACTTCACTTCACAACAAAAGGTGCGCACGAGGCGGATAACCAACTAAGAGAGCTAGCATGGGAGCTAGAAAATAAAAGGAGCTCAAAGCGCTTTTACATAGCGAAACCCAATATCTAAGTTACATTTTTAAACCAGTGTGGGCGGCACTGGGAGCAGGTGGGTAAAGTGTCTTGCCCAAGGACACAACGGCAGTGACGAGGACGTCGGAAGCAGGGATCGAACCTGTAACCCTCGAGTTGCCGAGCCCAGATTGAAAAGCCTTAATTTGCCCAGGTCTGCTATATGTGTTTCAAACTGGGAAACTATCCATCCATTGGCTACCGCTTGTCCCTTTTGGGGTCGCTGGAGCCTACTTCAGCTGCGTTCGGGTGGAAGGCGGGGTACACCCCGGACAAAATTCACACACTAGGGCCAATTTTAGTGTTGCCAATCAACCTATCATGTTGCCAAAAACACGAGCAGCGACGTGTCTTGACAAAAATGAGTTGAAGTCTGAAAGTTGGCGTCGTCCCGCCGACAAAGGGCGTGGGGTTGATGACATCATGGTGCAGTTACCGGGGAAGTTACAGCCTCAGAGCGAGGTGTGAGCGTATCAATAGATCCTTCTGGGAACGGGCGGCAAGGTGACTGCATGACGTGATTCGGCGTGAAGTGACCATGCGGTCACTCCGCTCCCATTGGCCCACGGCGGCGTGATATCTTCTCGCCATGACCGAGCGTGTGTGCGGATGAGGTGCCAAAGCGTGGACGTGTCACCGTGTCTCCGTGTAAGAACGCCGGTTGCTCAGCCGCATGTTCCTGTTGTCGGCTTCTCCGTCTCGCCATTAAAACGCTCTGGTGCAATACTGATTCGGTTCTGGTGTGTCCCAACACATGCCGGACTGGATTAGAAGTGGGAACTGGATCCGACCCAAAAAGACATCCTGCACGCTTTTTTGGCCGGTCCTACTGACCTTCTTCCGCCCAGCAGAATGTGCCTTAAAGGCCGACTGAAAGCCACAGTCTGATAGTTTATATATCAATGATGAAATATTAACATTGCAACACATGCCAATACGGCCTTTTTAGTTTACTAAATTGCAATTTTCAAATTTCCCGCGGAGTTTCTTGTTGAAAACGTCGCAATGACGTGTGTTTGTGACGTTATTGGTTGAAGCGGACATACTAGCCCAGCACCACAACCGGCTGAAAGTCGTCTCTTTTACACAGTAATTTGGACATCTGTTTGGCTGAATTTTTTGCAATTTTTTTCAATTAATAATAGAGACGTCAAAGAAGAATGCTGCTGGTGGAAAGCGGTGGATTGCAGCTGCCTTTAGCACCGAGACACAGCCGGTGATTGTTTGTTGTGAAGCTTTAACACAGAGCGGTCAAGCGAACTAGCATGTTTTTGGATGAGAAAAGTGTGATATTAAGTCGGCTCTTACCAGAGACATCAGTGGATTATGCGTCGTCCTGCAGTAGCTGTCAAAAAAGGCGGCTGTGAGGTTGGCTCCTCGGCTTCTCTCTGAGACACTGGCGTGTTCACCGCAGCCATCCGACTTTGAGGTATGACTTTACAATCTCACTAAAATACTATTAAAACAATAAGCAGATAAGGGATCTTCCAGAATTATCCTAGTAAATGTGTCTAATTACATCTGAAACGCTCACACTGCCGCCGCCCGGAGTCGTCGCATTTTTATTTATTTTTGCACATACTTCAAGGCTATTTTATTAGCGACCAAAAGTTGCGAACTTTATCGTGGATGTTCTCTACTAAATCCTTTCAGCAAAAATATGGCAATATGGCGAAAAGATCAAGTATGACACATAGAATGGACCTGCTATCCCCGTTTAAATAAGAAAATCTCATTTCAGTAGGCCTTTAACTTGCCAACTTCACTGGTTTTGTATTTTGTATTTTTTGGAGGGCAGAATAGATGACTTTCCTTTACCTGCATTGTGAGCTGCCTCATTCTAGCAGTTGTTCACTATTTAGTTTAATTACACAGTAATTTGGACATCTGTGTTGCTGAATCTTTTGCAATTTGTTCAATTAATAATAGAGACGTCAAAGAAGAATGCTGTTGGTGGAAAGCGGTGGATTGCAGCTGCCTTTAGCACCGAGACACAGGCGGTGTTTCTTTGTTTGTTGTGAAGCTTTAACACAGAGCGGTCAAGCGAACATGTTTCTCTACGTCAACTAGCATGTTTTTGGATGGGAAAATTGTGATATTAAGTCGGCTCTTACCAGAGACATCAGTGGATTATGCGTCGTCCTGCAGTAGCTGTCAAAAAAGGCGGCTATGAGGTTGGCTCCTCGGCTTCTCTCTGAGACACTGGCGTGTTCACCGCAGCCATCCGACTTCTAGGTATGACTTTACAATCTCACTAAAACACTATTAAAACAATAAGCAGATAAGGGATCTTCCAGAATTATCCTAGTAAATGTGTCTAATTACATCTCAATCAATCAATCAATGTTTATCTATATAGCCCTAAATCACAAATGTCTCGAAGGACTGTACGAACCATTACGACTACGACATCCTCGGAAGAACCCACAAAAGGGCAAGGAAAACTCACACCCAGTGGGCAGGGAGAATTCACATCCAGTGGGACGCCAGTGACAATGCTGACTATGAGAAACCTTGGAGAGGACCTCAGATGTGGGCAACCCCCCCCCCCCCCCTCTAGGGGACCGAAAGCAATGGATGTCGAGCGGGTCTAACATTATACTGTGAAAGTTCAATCCATAGTGGCTCCAACACAGCCGCGAGAGTTCAGTTCAAAGCCGATCCAAGACAGCAGCGAGAGTCCCGTCCACAGGAAACCATCCCAAGCGGAGTCGGATCAGCAGCGTAGAGATGTCTGAAACGCTCACACTGCCGCCGCCGGGAGTCGTCGCTTTTTATTTATTTTTGCACATACTTCCGGTACAGGCAAGGCTATTTTATTGGCGACCAAAAGTTGTGAACTTTATCGTGGATGTTCTCTACTAAATCCTTTCAGCAAAAATATGGCGGTATTGCGAAAAGATCAAGTATGACACATAGAATGGATCTGCTATCCCCGTTTCAATAAGAAAATCTCATTTCAGTAAGCCTTTAAAGTCCAGTCCTGACAGGGAGACGTCAACCAATCAATCAATGTTTATCTATATAATAATAATAATAGACTTTATTTTAAAAAAAAAAGCACTTTACGTTGAGCAAACAATCTTAATAAAGGGGAACATTATCACCAAACCTCTGCAAGCGTCAATATATACCTTGATGTTGCAGAAAAAAGACCGAAAAAAGTTGCAAACTTTATCGTGGATGTTCTCTACTAAATCCTTTCAGCAAAAATATGGCGGTATCGCGAAAAGATCAAGTATGACACATAGAATGGACCTGCTATCCCCGTTTAAATAAGAAAATCTCATTTCAGTAGGCCTTTAACTTGCCAACTTCACTGGTTTTGTATTTTGTATTTTTCGGAGGGCAGAATAGATGACTTCCCTTTACCTGCATTGTGAGCTGCCTCATTCTAGCAGTTGTTCACTATTTAGTTTAATTACACAATAATTTGGACGTCTGTGTTGCTGAATCTTTTGCAATTTGTTCAATTAATAATAGAGACGTCAAAGAAGAATGCTGCTGGTGGAAAGCGGTGGATTGCAGCTGCCTTTAGCACCGAGACACAGCCGGTGATTATTTGTTGTGAAGCTTTAACACAGAGCGGTCAAGCGAACTAGCATGTTTTTGGATGGGAAAATTGTGATATTAAGTCGGCTCTTACCAGAGAACTCAGTAGATTATACGTCGTCCTGCAGTAGCTGTCAAAAAAGGCGGCTGTGAGATTGGCTCCTCAGCTTCTCTCTTAACACTGGCGTGTTCACCGCAGCCATCCGACTTTGAGGTATGTCTTTACAATCTCACTAAAACACCATTAAAACAATAAGCAGATAAGGGATCTTCCAGAATTATCCTAGTAAATGTGTCTAATAACATCTGAAACGCTCACACTGCCGCCACCCGGAGTCGTCGCTTTTTATTTATTTTTGCACATACTTCCGGTACAGGCACGGCTATTTTATTAGCGACCAAAAGTTGCGAACTTTATCGTGGATGTTCTCTACTAAATCCTTTCAGCAAAAATATGGCAATATCGCGAAATGATCAAGTATGACACATAGAATGGACCTGCTATCCCCGTTTAAATAAGAAAATCTAATTTCAGTAGGCCTTTAACTTGCCAACGTCACTGGTTTTGTATTTTGTATTTTTTGGAGGGCAGAATAGATGACTTCCCTTTACCTGCATTGTGAGCTGCCTCATTCTAGCAGTTGTTCACTATTTAGTTTAATTACACAGTAATTTGGACATCTGTGTTGCTGAATCTTTTGCCATTTGTTCAATTAATAATAGAGACGTCAAAGAAGAATGCTGCTGGTGGAAAGCGGTGGATTGCAGCTGCCTTTAGCACCGAGACACAGCCGGTGATTACTTGTTGTGAAGCTTTAACACAGAGCGGTCAAGCGAACTAGCATGTTTTTGGATGGGAAAATTGTGATATTAAGTCGGCTCTTACCAGAGAACTCAGTAGATTATACGTCGTCCTGCAGTAGCTGTCAAAAAAGGCGGCTCTGAGATTGGCTCCTCAGCTTCTCTCTGAGACACTGGCGTGTTCACCCCAGCCATCCGACTTTGAGGTATGTCTTTACAATCTCACTAAAACACCATTAAAACAATAAGCAGATAAGGGATCTTCCAGAATTATCCTAGTAAATGTGTCTAATAACATCTGAAACGCTCACACTGCCGCCGCCCGGAGTCGTCGCTTTTTATTTATTTTTGCACATACTTCCGGTACAGGCACGGCTATTTTATTAGCGACCAAAAGTTGTGAACTTTATCGTCGATGTTCTCTACTAAATCCTTTCAGCAAAAATATGGCAATATCGCGAAATGATCAAGTATGACACATAGAATGGACCTGCTATCCCTGTTTAAATAAGAAAATCTCATTTCAGTAGGCCTTTAACTTGCCAACTTCACTGGTTTTGTATTTTGTATTTTTTGGAGGGCAGAATAGATGACTTTCCTTTACCTGCATTGTGAGCTGCCTCATTCTAGCAGTTTTTCACTATTTAGAACACAGAATAGGGAACGCCATGTCTCTCATCGGGGGTGGTGGACCACGGGCAAAGCTCTTCTGTCTCTCTCAAACGAAAATGCGAGTCAGACGGAGTGCGACCTTGACCTTTGCTTCATAGGACTCATAATGAGCGTACTAAAGAACAACGCAGCAGACAATTGGACTTAATCTAATCAGTTAGTCCAAATCGGAGGTCATGGGAAACTTTCACTTCCAAGGTGAAAGCGATTAGGGCGAGCTCCCGGTTGTATAAGTGGAGGCTTTGGATTCAGCCCTGTGTGGTGTTATATCCGATAGGAGCCAATTAGAAATGACTTTCATATCCAACAGAAAACTGTCAACATGGGCGTGGGATCTGGAGCTGATAAAAAAAAAAAGCGTGTTGGGGTAATGGTGTTATCAGTATTGTTGGATCATAGAGCCGTGTTTGTTTGCTAATCGCCAGGGCGTTCAGCCTGACGTGCGGCAGACTGGGTCGTGAGTCACTTGGGGAGGAGAACACCTGATAGTCTGGATACAGGCGCTGGGCTTGGTGGGGGGGGGGGGGGGGGGGGGGGGGGGGGGGGGGGGGGGGGTCAGGGTTCGGGTGTCAGATGTTGGAGCGCCTGGGGCGTTCTTCCTTAAGAGGACGAGTCCGCCCGAGAAAATGTTGGGAAAACATTTTTGAAAGCTTGAACGTTGGAGCAACCAGATCCCCTTCAACCGCCCCACAGCTGCAGGTTAGGATGCTGCGTTCAGGTTCAGCTTGGAGGCCTACTGACATGTTCTAGCATTAAAAGATTACAGTTGGTACAAAATGCGGCTGCTAGACTTTTGACGAGAACAAGAAAGTTTGATCACATTACGCCTGTACTGGCTTCCTGTGACTTTAAGGTTTTACTACTTACGTATAAAATACTACACGGTCTAGCTCCATCCTATCTTGCCCATTGTATTGTACCTTATGTCCCGGCAAGAAATCTGCGTTCAAAAGACTCCGGCTTATTAGTGATTCCTAAATCCCAAAAAAAGTCTGCGGGCTATAGAGCGTTTTCCGTTCGGGCTCCAGTACTCTGGAATGCCCTCCCAGTAACAGTTCGAGATGCTACCTCGGTAGAAGCATTTAAGTCTCACCTTAAAACTCATTTGTATTCTCTAGCCTTTAAATAGACTCCTTTTTAGACCAGTTGATCTGCCGCTTCTTTTCTTTTTCTCCTATGTCCCCCCCTCCCTTGTGGAGGGGGTCCGGTCCGATGACCATGGATGAAGTACTGGCTGTCCAGAGTTGAGACCCAGGATGGACCTGTGTATCGGTTGGAGACATCTCTACGCTGCTGATCCGCCTCCGCTTGGGATGGTTTCCTGTGGACGGGACTCTCGCTGCTGTCTTGGATCGGCTTTGAACTGAACTCTCGCGGCTGTGTTGGAGTCACTATGGATTGAACTTTCACAGTATCATGTTAGACCCGCTCGACATCCATTGCTTTCGGTCCCCTAGAGGGGGGGGGTCCTCTCCAAGGTTTCTCATAGTCAGCATTGTCACTGGCGTCCCACTGGATGTGAATTCTCCCTGCCCACTGTGTGAGTTTTCCTTGCCCTTTTGTGGGTTCTTCCGAGGATGTTGTAGTCGTAATGATTTGTGCAGTCCTTTGAGACATTTGTGATTTGGGGCTATATAAATAAACATTGATTGATTGATTGATTGATTGATTTTATTTAAAAACGGGGATAGCAGGTCCATTCTATGTGTCATACTTGATTATTTTGCGATATTGCCATATTTTTGCTGAAAGGATTTAGTAGAGAACATCGACGATAAAGTTTGCAACTTTTGGTTGCTAATAAAAAAGCCTTGCCTGTACCGGAAGTAGCGGACAATGACGTCACCGGTGTGAGGTCTCCTCACATCGTTTATAATGGGAGCCTCCAACAAAAAGAGCTATTCGGACCGAGAAAACGACAGTTTCCCCATTAATTTGAGCGAGGCTGAGGATATTGTTAGCGAAGGACTATAAAAAAATAAATAAATAAATAAATAAAGTTAAAAAAAATTGCATTGTGAGCGATTCAGATGTTTTTAGACACATTTACTAGGATAATTTTGGAAGATCCCTTATCTGCTTATTGTTTTAATAGTGTTTTAGTGAGATTGTAAAGATTGTAAAGACATACCTTGACGTCGAATGGCTGCGGTGAACACAAAGTGTCTCAGAGAGAAGCCGAGGAGCCAAGCTTACAGATGCCGCAGGACGAGGAATAATCCATTGATGTCTCCGGTAAGATATATATCACAATTTCCCCATCCAAAAACACGCTGGTTGACGTAGAGAAAACATGTTCGCTTGACCTCACCGCTTCACAACAAACAAAAGAAACACCGGCTGTGTCTCGGTGCTAAAGGCAGCTGCAATCCACCGCTTTCCACCAACAGCATTCTTCTTTGACGTCTCTATTAGTAATTGAACAAATTGCAAAAGATTCAGCAACACAGACGTCCAAAACACTGTGTAATTATGCGATGAACAGAGACGACTTTTAACTGTGTTTGGTGCTGGGCTAATAGTTCCTTACAGTCCGTGACGTCAACAAGAAACTTGCGGGAAATTTAAAATTGCAATTTAGTAAACTAACCCGGCCGTATTGGCATGTGTTGCAATGTTAATATTTCATCATTGATATATAAACTAGCAGACTGCGTGGTGGGTAGTAGTGGCTTTCAGTAGGCCTTTAGGATGCTGCGTTCAGGGTCAGGTTACCGACAGTTGGCCTGAGCACACAGAACGGATGGAACGTTCAGTAGAGCGGTGGTTCTCAAACAAGTGGGACGCGAGCGCCATCTAGTGGTACGCCAAATTAAATATTAAAACACAGTGTTACTGTTCAAACAGTTTGGAAGGGTTACATTGGGCAAAATATTAAATATACTTGGTAAATAAATAAAAAATGCTGCCTTGTTTTTAATGAATACTCTGGCCTACTATGCTACTGTATTTTAATGTTGGTGATTATGGTGGTACTTGGAGAGCCAAAGGTTGTCTGAGGTGGTACTTGGTGGAAAAGGTTTGAGAAGAAGTGCAGAAGAGAATGCGGTTATTTAGACTGCGGACAATTTGTCTGCAGTCTTTGTTATACCGCTAGTTTTAGCACTTCCATAGCGAGTCTACTGACAGATATAAGTTAGTGCTAATGGTTTATAGCACTTCCATAGCGAGACTACTAACAAATATAAATTAGTTCCAGTAGTTTATAACATGTTACGATAGTAAAAATATGCATGAAAACACTCCTACAAACATCACACAGGGGATGTTTTAGTAAGTATGAATTGTTTTAGTTATATTGTAAAACTTACAAACGTTGCTTGGAGAGATAAATGAAGAATCAATATGAGTAAAAACGCTATGGACGGCTAAAAGACGGAACTTGCGGTTGAAATCTCTAAAAATAGGGGCACTGAAACACCCACAGTGAGTGATCTTGTCCAAAAAAATAGTGCCACAGCACAGACAATAACACACCTTTTGCTTGTTTTTTTTGTTTTAAACTATTTGCATTATGGCCAAAAGCTAAGAAAAATCCCGAAATCAGCAGCACCGTTTTATAAGCCGCAGGGTTCAAAGCGTGAGAATAAGAAAATAGCACCTTATGGTACGGAATTGATGGAACTTCCTGTGCTTGTCTACTGCATTAAACTGCCCGCTCTTCTGTGCTTATATAATACGTCTCTTATTTGTCAAGATATTTACCCAAAGTTTGGATTTTTGGCAGAAATGTCTTTTCTGTCATCTTGCGTTATTCGACTTAATCACGGAACACGAAAGTTGTCACGCTCCTTTAGCAAACCCACACTTGGGAGTCTACTTCACAATACATTTAAATACTAATGTGGAGGGGGCGTGGTCTGCGGCGTGTAAATACCAGCCTCGAAGACAGCGGCAGGTGAAGAAAAGATTGACTAGCAGGGATTTGCTATCTAATCACCTGTCGCCCTTATTAGCAGCAGCCGGAGCGAGACACAATGTTGGAGTTGCTGGAAAGAAAAAACTACGCTGCTTTATAAAAATGAAAGACTTGTTACTTCAGACTACCGGGCTTTTTGTGTCAGAACAGGGGTCGGGAACCTTTTTGTCTGAGAGAGCCAAGAAGCCAAATATTTGAAAATGTATTTCCGTAAGAGCCATATAATATTTTTCTTACCACTGAACACAAATAAACGCGTGCATTTTTAAGTAAGACCAACATTTCATGTCTCTTATTCTTTCTAAAAACATTGTTATTCTGAAGCTAAATGTGGAGGGGGCGTGGCCTGCGGGCTTGCAGCGAAGCAAGGTGTTGCCAGGACCGGCCTCGAAATCAGCGACAGGTGCGCAGATGGCCCAGCTGGGCCGTGTTATCTAATCACCTGTCGCCCTTATTAGCAGCAGCCGGAGCGAGACAATGTTTGAGTTACTGGAAATAAAAAACTACACTGCTTTATGAAAATAAAAGACTTGTTACTTCAGACTACCGGGCTCACAAAAGGATCTTTGTGTCAGAACAGGGGTCGGGAACCTTTTTGGCTGAGAGCCAAGAAGCCAAATATTTGAAAAAGTATTTCCGTAAGACCCATATAATATTTTTCTTAACACTGAACACAAATAAACGCGTGCATTTTTAAGTAAGACCAACATTTCATGTCTCTTATTCTTTCTAAAAACATTGTTATTCTGAAGCTAAATGTGGAGGGGGCGTGGCCAGCGGGCCTGCAGCGAAGCAAGGTGTTGCCAGGACCGGCCTCGAAATCAGCGACAGGTGCGCAGATTGCCCAGCAGGGACTTGCTATCTAATCACCTGTCGCCCTTATTAGCAGCAGCCGGAGCGAGACACAATGTTGGAGTTACTGGAAAGAAAAAACTACGCTGCTTTATGAAAATAAAAGACTTGTTACTTCAGACTACCGGGCTCACAAAAGGATCTTTGTGTCAGAACAGGGGTCGGGAACCTTTTTGTCTGAGAGAGCCAAGAAGCCAAATATTTGAAAATGTATTTCCGTAAGAGCCATATAATATTTTTCTTAACACTGAACACAAATAAACGCGTGCATTTTTAAGTAAGACCAACATTTCATGTCTCTTATTCTTTCTAAAAACATTGTTATTCTGAAGCTAAATGTGGAGGGGGCGTGGCCGGCGGGCCTGCAGCGAAGCAAGGTGTTGCCAGGACCGGCCTCGAAATCAGCGACAGGTGCGCAGATTGCCCAGCAGGGACTTGCTATCTAATCACCTGTCGCCCTTATTAGCAGCAGCCGGAGCGAGACACAATGTTGGAGTTGCTGGAAAGAAAAAACTACGCTGCTTTATGAAAATAAAAGACTTGTTACTTCAGACTACCGGGCTCACAAAAGGATCTTTGTGTCAGAACAGGGGTCGGGAACCTTTTTGTCTGAGAGAGCCAAGAAGCCAAATATTTGAAAATGTATTTCCGTAAGAGCCATATAATATTTTTCTTAACACTGAACACAACCAAATGCGTGCATTTTTAAGTAAGACCAACATTTCATGTCTCTTATTCTTTCTAAAAACATTGTTATTCTGAAGCTAAATGTGGAGGGGGCGTGGCCGGCGGGCCTGCAGCGAAGCAAGGTGTTGCCAGGACCGGCCTCGAAATCAACGACAGGTGCGCAGATTGCCCAGCAGGGACTTGCTATCTAATCACGTGTCGCCCTTATTAGCAGCAGCCGGGTCGAGACACAATGTTGGAGTTGCTGGAAAGAAAAAACTACGCTGCTTTATGAAAATAAAAGACTTGTTACTTCAGACTACCGGGCTCACAAAAGGATCTTTGTGTCAGAACAGGGGTCGGGAACCTTTTTGGCTGAGAGAGCCAAGAAGCCAAATATTTGAAAATGTATTTCCGTATGAGCCATATAATATTTTTCTTACCACTGAACACAAATAAACGCGTGTATTTTTAAGTAAGACCAACATTTCATTTCTCTTATTCTTTCTAAAAACATTGTTATTCTGAAGCTAAATGTGGAGGGGGCGTGGCCGGCGGGCCTGCAGCGAAGCAAGGTGTTGCCAGGACCGGCCTCGAAATCAGCGACAGGTGCGCAGATGGCCCAGCTGGGCCTTGTTATCTAATCACCTGTCGCCCTTATTAGCAGCAGCCGGAGCGAGACACAATGTTGGAGTTGCTGGAAAGAAAAAACTACGCTGCTTTATGAAAATAAAAGACTTGTTACTTCAGACTACCGGGCTCACAAAAGGATCTTTGTGTCAGAACAGGGGTCGGGAACCTTTTTTGTCTGAGCGAGCCAAGAAGCCAAATATTTGAAAATATATTTCCGTAAGAGCCATATAATATTTTTCTTACCACTGAACACAAATAAACGCGTGCATTTTTAAGTAAGACCAACATTTCATGTCTCTTATTCTTTCTAAAAACATTGTTATTCTGAAGCTAAATGTGGAGGGGGCGTGGCCGGCGGGCCTGCAGCGAAGCAAGGTGTTGCCAGGACCGGCCTCGAAATCAGCGACAGGTGCGCAGATGGCCCAGCAGGGACTTGCTATCTAATCACCTGTCGCCCTTATTAGCAGCAGCCGGAGCGAGACACAATGTTGGAGTTACTGGAAAGAAAAAACTACGCCGCTTTATGAAAACAAAAGACTTGTTACTTCAGACTACCGGGCTCACAAAAGGATCTTTGTGTCAGAACAGGGGTCGGGAACCTTTTTGTCTGAGAGAGCCAAGAAGCCAAATATTTGAAAAAGTATTTCCGTAAGAGCCATATAATATTTTTCTTAACACTGAACACAAATAAACGCGTGCATTTTTAAGTAAAACCAACATTTGATGTCTCTTATTCTTTCTAAAAAACATTGTTATTCTGAAGCTAAATGTGGAGGGGGCGTGGCCGGCGGGCCTGCAGCGAAGCAAGGTGTTGCCAGGACCGGCCTCGAAATCAGCGACAGGTGCGCAGATGGCCCAGCTGGGCCTTGTTATCTAATCACCTGTTGCCCTTATTAGCAGCAGCCGGCGCGAGACACAATGTTGGAGTTACTGCAAAGAAAAAACTACGCTGCTTTATGAAAATAAAAGACTTGTTACTTCAGACTACCGGGCTCACAAAAGGATCTTTGTGTCAGAACAGGGGTCGGGAACCTTTTTGTCTGAGAGAGCCAAGAAGCCAAATATTTGAAAATGTATTTCCGTAAGAGCCATATAATATTTTTCTTAACACTGAACACAAATAAACGCGTGCATTTTTAAGTAAGACCAACATTTCATGTCTCTTATTCTTTCTAAAAACATTGTTATTCTGAAGCTAAATGTGGAGGGGGCGTGGCCGGCGGGCCTGCAGCGAAGCAAGGTGTTGCCAGGACCGGCCTCGAAATCAGCAACAGGTGCGCAGATGGCCCAGCAGGGACTTGCTATCTAATCACCTGTCGCCCTTATTAGCAGCAGCCGGAGCGAGACACAATGTTTGAGTTACTGGAAAGAAAAAACTACGCTGCTTTATGAAAATAAAAGACTCGTTACTTCAGACTACCGGGCTCACAAAAGGATCTTTGTGTCAGAACAGGGGTCGGGAACCTTTTTGTCTGAGAGAGCGAAGAAGCCAAATATTTGAAAATGTATTTCCGTAAGAGCCATATAATATTTTTCTTACCACTGAACACAAATAAACGCGTGCATTTTTAAGTAAGACCAACATTTCATGTCTCTTATTCTTTCTAAAAACATTGTAATTCTGAAGCTAAATGTGGAGGGGGCGTGGCCGGCGGGGCTGCAGCGAAGCAAGGTGTTGCCAGGACCGGCCTCGAAATCAGCGACAGGTGCGCAGATGGCCCAGCTGGGCCTTGTTATCTAATCACCTGTCGCCCTTATTAGCAGCAGCCAGGAGGAGAGTGAGAACGAAAGAGAAAAAGACAAATGCTGGAAAGCAACTGAAAGACTTACTGAAAAATAAAACAATATTGTAACCCTGAAACAGGCTCTCATGTCGGTGCTTGGTGGTCCGAAGAACCCCCAGGAGAGCAAGCCCCACACTAACCAATAATAAATAACTTACTTCTTACCATTGAACATAAAAATGCATGAGAATGTTTTATATTTTGAACGTTATTTTTCATTACAAGTGGAATTATTCATTACTTATTGTAATAAGCAGCGTCAGCTCAGATTTATCCGAGAGCCAGATGCAGTCATCAAAAGAGCCACATCTGGCTCTAGAGCCACGGGTTCCCAGAAGAACCCCCAGGAGGGCCACCTCCACAACTAAATACTGGTATCACATGTCGTATCGTATGTACATTGTTTCTGCTGATGTAGTTCTGTTAGAAAATAAGGCAAATAGCAATTAAAAAAAAAAGTAAAAACCGATAAACCGACATCAGCGTGTAAAGGATATCACCACATGGGCTCAAAATGACAAATATCGGACCCCGCGATCGGTCGATCTCTAGGAAAAGCCAAGTTAATGTGTAGATGGAGTCATGGCTCTGTATTAATTATAAAATATGTATCATAAGGAAAAACTAACTGGCCAATTGTCACCTGAGCGACAATCTTCCTGCTCTTTTTTAAATATAAAAGCCTGTTCATCCGCTGGCACTCGTAGGGACACTTGTCTTCCGGTCCAGAATGCACTACCCCGGGTTATGATTAAAATACCCCCCGAGTTGAAATCTGTAAGACGAGACGCGGGCGTATGAAAGGGAGCGGACTTGCTAGCGCCACTTAGCCAGCGCTGTTTGTTTAGTAACGCGCTAGAAGGCCGCGCTTTGATCGCTAAAAACCGTAAAGCCGGCATTAAGTCTGACACTGTGCCACCTCCGGGGTGGGGGGGGGGGGGGGGGGGCACCCTGCATGTCTGTTGCTCCGATGACAGCTGGGGGGGAAGGTCAGAGGTCAAAGTCGTGCCAGGTAGACGTCAGAAGCTGACCCCCATGTCTTTTTTACTCTCATCACCCTCCTGTAAGTGTCTTTCAACCTTTTCTGAGCACATATTTTGCTATAAAAAAAATCCCGAGGCACACCACCAGCAGGACACATTAAAAAATGACACTCGGCAGACGATATTGACCGTAAAAAGTCGTTTTCGCAATTGTTGGATATGACTTTAAAGCACGACTTGTCCAGGGTGAACCCCGCCTTCCGCCCGGGCACATATTTTGCTATAAAAAAAATCCCGAGGCACACCGCCAGCAGGACACATTAAAAAATGACACTCGGCAGACGATATTGACCGTAAAAAGTCGTTTTCGCAATTGTTGGATATGACTTTAAAGCACAAATTGTCCAGGGTGAACCCCGCCTTCCGCCCGGGCACATATTTTGCTATAAAAAAAATCCCGAGGCACACCGCCAGCAGGACACATTAAAAAATGACACTCGGCAGACGATATTGACCGTAAAAAGTCGTTTTCGCAATTGTTGGATATGACTTTAAAGCACGACTTGTCCAGGGTGAACCCCGCCTTCCGCCCGGGCACATATTTTGCTTTAAAAAAAATCCTGAGGCACACCGCCAGCAGGACACATTAAAAAATGACACTCAGCAGACGATATTGACAGTAAAAAGTCGTTTTCGCAATTGTTGGATATGACTTTAAAGCACAAATTGTCCAGGGTGAACCCCGCCTTCCGCCCGGGCACATATTTTGCTATAAAAAAAATCCCGAGGCACACCGCCAGCAGGACACATTAAAAAATGACACTCAGCAGACGATATTGACCGTAAAAAGTCGTTTTCGCAATTGTTGGATATGACTTTAAAGCACGACTTGTCCAGGGTGTACCCCGCCTTCCGCCCGGGCACATATTTTGCTATAAAAAAAATCCCGAGGCACACCGCCAGCAGGACACATTAAAAAATGAAACTCAGCAGACGATATTGACCGTAAAAAGTCGTTTTCGCAATTGTTGGATATGACTTTAAAGCACGACTTGTCCAGGGTGTACCCCGCCTTCCGCCCGGGCACATATTTTGCTATAAAAAAAATCCCGAGGCACACCGCCAGCAGGACACATTAAAAAATGAAACTCAGCAGACGATATTGACCGTAAAAAGTCGTTTTCGCAATTGTTGGATATGACTTTAAAGCACAAATTGTCCAGGGTGAACCCCGCCTTCCGCCCGGGCACATATTTTGCTATAAAAAAAATCCCGAGGCACACCACCATTAGGACACATTAAAAAATGAAACTCAGCAGACGATATTGACCGTAAAAAGTCGTTTTCGCAATTGTTGGATATGACTTTAAAGCACGACTTGTCCAGGGTGTACCCCGCCTTCCGCCCGGGCACATATTTTGCTATAAAAAAAATCCCGAGGCACACCGCCAGCAGGACACATTAAAAAATGACACTCGGCAGACGATATTGACCGTAAAAAGTCGTTTTCGCAATTGTTGGATATGACTTTAAAGCACAAATTGTCCAGGGTGAACCCCGCCTTCCGCCCGGGCACATATTTTGCTATAAAAAAAATCCCGAGGCACACCACCAGCAGGACACATTAAAAAATGAAACTCAGCAGACGATATTGACCGTAAAAAGTCGTTTTCGCAATTGTTGGATATGACTTTAAAGCACAAATTGTCCAGGGTGAACCCCGCCTTCCGCCCGGGCACATATTTTGCTATAAAAAAAATCCCGAGGCACACCACCAGCAGGACACATTAAAAAATGACACTCACCAGACGATATTGACCGTAAAAAGTCATTTTCGCAATTGTTGGATATGACTTTAAAGCACGACTTGTCCAGGGTGAACCCCGCCTTCCGCCCGGGCACATATTTTGCTATAAAAAAAATCCCGAGGCACACCGCCAGCAGGACACATTAAAAAATGAAACTCAGCAGACGATATTGACCGTAAAAAGTCGTTTTCGCAATTGTTGGATATGACTTTAAAGCACAAATTGTCCAGGGTGAACCCCGCCTTCCGCCCGGGCACATATTTTGCTATAAAAAAAATCCAGAGGCACACCGCCAGCAGGACACATTAAAAAGATGAAACGCAGCAGACGATATTGACCGTAAAAAGTCGTTTTCGCAATTGTTGGATATGACTCAGAAGCTGACCCACATGTCTTTTTACTCTCATCACCCTCCTGTAAGTGTCTTTCAACCTTTTCTGAGCACATATTTTGCTATAAAAAAAATCCCGAGGCACACCGCCAGCAGGACACATTAAAAAATGAAACTCGGTAGACGATATTGACCGTAAAAAGTCGTTTTCGCAATTGTTGGATATGACTTTAAAGCACAAATTGTCCAGGGTGTACCCCGCCTTCCGCCCGGGCACATATTTTGCTATAAAAAAAATCCCCAGGCACACCGCCAGCAGGACACATTAAAAAATGACACTCAGCAGACGATATTGACCGTAAAAAGTCGTTTTCGCAATTGTTGGATATGACTTTAAAGCACGACTTGTCCAGGGTGAACCCCGCCTTCCGCCCGGGCACATATTTTGCTATAAAAAAAATCCCGAGGCACACCGCCAGCAGGACACATTAAAAAATGACACTCGGCAGACGATATTGACCGTAAAAAGTCGTTTTCGCAATTGTTGGATATGACTTTAAAGCACGACTTGTCCAAGGTGAACCCCGCCTTCCGCCCGGGCACATATTTTGCTATAAAAAAAATCCCGAGGCACACCGCCAGCAGGACACATTAAAAAATGAAACGCGGCAGACGATATTGACCGTAAAAAGTCGTTTTCGCAATTGTTGGATATGACTTTAAAGCACAAATTGTCCAGGGTGAACCCCGCCTTCCGCCCGGGCACATATTTTGCTATAAAAAAAATCCCGAGGCACACCACCAGCAGGACACATTAAAAAATGAAACTCGGCAGAGGATATTGACCGTAAAAAGTCGTTTTCGCAATTGTTGGATATGACTTTAAAGCACAAATTGTCCAGGGTGAACCCCGCCTTCCGCCCGGGCACATATTTTGCTATAAAAAAAATCCCGAGGCACACCGCCAGCAGGACACATTAAAAAAATGACACTCAGCAGACGATATTGACAGTAAAAAGTCGTTTTCGCAATTGTTGGATATGACTTTAAAGCACAAATTGTCCAGGGTGAACCCCGCCTTCCGCCCGGGCACATATTTTGCTATAAAAAAAATCCCGAGGCACACCGCCAGCAGGACACATTAAAAAATGAAACTCGGCAGACGATATTGACCGTAAAAAGTCGTTTTCGCAATTGTTGGATACGACTTTAAAGCACAAATTGTCCAGGGTGAACCCCGCCTTCCGCCCGGGCACATATTTTGCTATAAAAAAATCCCGAGGCACACCGCCAGCAGGACACATTAAAAAATGAAACGCAGCAGACGATATTGACCGTAAAAAGACATTTTCGCAATTGTTGGATATGACTTTAAAGCACGACTTGTCCAGGGTGAACCCCGCCTTCCGCCCGGGCACATATTTTGCTATAAAAAAAATCCCGAGGCACACCGCCAGCAGGACACATTAAAAAATGACACTCAGCAGACGATATTGACCGTAAAAAGTCGTTTTCGCAATTGTTGGATATGACTTTAAAGCACGACTTGTCCAGGGTGAACCCCGCCTTCCGCCCGGGCACATATTTTGCTATAAAAAAAATCCCGAGGCACACCGCCAGCAGGACACATTAAAAAATGAAACTCGGCAGACGATATTGACCGTAAAAAGTCGTTTTCGCAATTGTTGGATATGACTTTAAAGCACGACTTGTCCAGGGTGAACCCCGCCTTCCGCCCGGGCACATATTTTGCTATAAAAAAAATCCCGAGGCACACCACCAGCAGGACACATTAAAAAATGACACTCAGCAGACGATATTGACCGTAAAAAGTCATTTTCGCAATTGTTGGATATGACTTTAAAGCACGAATTGTCCAGGGTGAACCCCGCCTTCCGCCAGGGCACATATTTTGCTATAAAAAAAATCCCGAGGCACACCGCCAGCAGGACACATTAAAAAATGAAACTCGGCAGACGATATTGACCGTAAAAAGTCGTTTTCGCAATTGTTGGATATGACTTTAAAGCACGACTTGTCCAGGGTGTACCCCGCCTTCCGCCCGGGCACATATTTTGCTATAAAAAAAATCCCGAGGCACACCGCCAGCAGGACACATTAAAAAATGACACTCGGCAGACGATATTGACCGTAAAAAGTCGTTTTCGCAATTGTTGGATATGACTTTAAAGCACGACTTGTCCAGGGTGTACCCCGCCTTCCGCCCGGGCACATATTTTGCTATAAAAAAAATCCCGAGGCACACCGCCAGCAGGACACATTAAAAAATGACACTCGGCAGACGATATTGACCGTAAAAAGTCGTTTTCGCAATTGTTGGATATGACTTTAAAGCACGACTTGTCCAGGGTGTACCCCGCCTTCCGCCCGGGCACATATTTTGCTATAAAAAAAATCCCGAGGCACACCGCCAGCAGGACACATTAAAAAATGAAACTCGGCAGACGATATTGACCGTAAAAAGTCGTTTTCGCAATTGTTGGATATGACTTTAAAGCACGACTTGTCCAGGGTGTACCCCGCCTTCCGCCCGGGCACATATTTTGCTATAAAAAAAATCCCGAGGCACACCGCCAGCAGGACACATTAAAAAATGACACTCGGCAGACGATATTGACCGTAAAAAGTCGTTTTCGCAATTGTTGGATATGACTTTAAAGCACGACTTGTCCAGGGTGTACCCCGCCTTCCGCCCGGGCACATATTTTGCTATAAAAAAAATCCCGAGGCACACCGCCAGCAGGACACATTAAAAAATGAAACTCGGCAGACGATATTGACCGTAAAAAGTCGTTTTCGCAATTGTTGGATATGACTTTAAAGCACGACTTGTCCAGGGTGTACCCCGCCTTCCGCCCGGGCACATATTTTGCTATAAAAAAAATCCCGAGGCACACCGCCAGCAGGACACATTAAAAAATGACACTCGGCAGACGATATTGACCGTAAAAAGTCGTTTTCGCAATTGTTGGATATGACTTTAAAGCACGACTTGTCCAGGGTGTACCCCGCCTTCCGCCCGGGCACATATTTTGCTATAAAAAAAATCCAGAGGCACACCGCCAGCAGGACACATTAAAAAATGACACTCGGCAGACGATATTGACCGTAAAAAGTCGTTTTCGCAATTGTTGGATATGACTTTAAAGCACGACTTGTCCAGGGTGTACCCCGCCTTCCGCCCGGGCACATATTTTGCTATAAAAAAAATCCCGAGGCACACCGCCAGCAGGACACATTAAAAAATGACACTCAGCAGACGATATTGACCGTAAAAAGTCGTTTTCGCAATTTTTGGATATGACTTTAAAGCACGACTTGTCCAGGGTGAACCCCGCCTTCCGCCCGGGCACATATTTTGCTATAAAAAAAATCCCGAGGCACACCGCCAGCAGGGACCATTAAAAAATGAAACGCGGCAGACGATATTGACCGTAAAAAGTCGTTTTCGCAATTGTTGGATATGACTTTAAAGCACAAATTGTCCAGGGTGAACCCCGCCTTCCGCCCGGGCACATATTTTGCTATAAAAAAAATCCCGAGGCACACCGCCAGCAGGACACATTAAAAAATGACACTCGGCAGACGATATTGACCGTAAAAAGTCGTTTTCGCAATTGTTGGATATGACTTTAAAGCACGACTTGTCCAGGGTGTACCCCGCCTTCCGCCCGATTGTAGCTGAGATAGGCGCCAGCGCACCCCGCGACCCCAAAAGGAATAAGCAGTAGAAAATGGATGGATGGATGGACTTGAAAGCAGGTGTCACCAACCTTTTTGAAAGCAAGAGCTACTTCTTGGGTATTGATTAATGCGAAGGGCTACCAGTTTGATACACACTTAAATAAATTGCCAGAAATAGCCAATTTGCTCAATTTACCTTTAACTCTATGTTATCATTAACAATATTTATCTTTGTGGAAACACTGATCATCTTAATGATTTCTCACAATAAATATTGATAGAAACAGATAAATATCCCCCCCAAAAAAAGGGTATTTCTTTCTGTCATTCCGTCGTACATTTTTTTTTCCTTCTACGGAAGGTTTTTTTGTAGAGAATAAATGATGAAAAAAACACTTAATTGAAGGGTTTAAAAGAGGAGAAAACATGAAAAAAATTAAAATTTAATTTTGAAACATAGTTTATCTTCAATTTCGACTCTTTAAAATTCAACCGAAAAAAAGAAGAGAAAAACTAGCTAATTCTAATCTTTTTGAACATTTTTAAAAAATAATTTATGGAACATCATTAGTACTTTTTCCTGATTTGATGACATGTTTTAAATAGGTTAAAATCCAATCTGCACTTTGTTAGAATATATAACAAAATTGGACCAAGCTATATTTCTAACAAACACAAATCATTATTTCTTCTAGATTTTCCAGAACCTGATTTAAGTATGTGAGTTTAAAAAAAAAATTGAAATAAGATTTAAATTTGATTCTACAGATTTTCTAGATTTGCCAGAATATTTTTTTTTATTTTAATCATAAATTTGAAGAAATATTTCACAAATATCATTCGTCGAAAAAACAGAAGCTGAAAGGAAGAATTAAATCAAAATTGATATATTATTCTTTACAATAAAATAAATAAATGTACTTGAACATTGATTTAAATTGTCAGGAAAGAAGAGGAAGGAATTTAAAAGGTAAAAAGGTATATGTGTTTAAAAATCTTAAAATAATTTTTAAGGTTGTCTTTTTTCTCTAAAATTGTCTTTCTGAAAGTTATAAGAAGCAAAGTAAAAAAATAAATGAATTTATTTAAACAAGTGAAGACCAAGTCTTTAAAATATTTTCTTGGATGTTCAAATTCTATTTGAGTTTTGTCTCTCTTAGAATTAAAAATGTCGAGCAAAACAAAACCAGCTTGCTAGTAAATAAATACTATTTAAAAAAATAGAGGCAGTTCACTGGTAAGTGCTGCTATTTGGGCTATTTTTAGAACAGGCCAGCGGGCGACTCTTCTGGTCCTTACGGGCGACCTGGTGCCTGCGGGCACCGCGTTGGTGACCCCTGCTTTAAACCATAACCAAGCATGCATCACTATAGCTCTTGTCTCAAAGTAGGTGTACTGTCACCACCTGTCACATAACCCCCCTGACTTATTTCAACTTCTTTGTTCTTTTAGTTCTTGTCTTACGCTCCTATTTTGTTGTTGATTGTCATGTCATGTCCGGATGTACTTTGTGGACGCCGTCTGCTCCACACGCTGTAAGTCTTTGCTGTCGTCCAGCATTCTGTTTTTGTTTACTTCGCAGCCAGTTCAGTTTTAGTTTGTTCTCCGTGGGAGAGATTTGTAGCCTCACTAGTGCGGTGATGTTTGACCTTTGACCCACACAGAGTTCTTCACACGCCCTGCAGCCGCTGAGGCCTGCAAGAAGTCACCCCCACGTCTGAAAATGTCATAAATAGTAATAATGCTACAAATGATCCTCATCCAAATGTACTACATAATTCTGCAGGGATCAAAAGCTTCTATAGGCTTCTGGATCCTCTCCTTTTAGTACGGACATGTGTGGGTGCGTGTGCGAGTGTGTGTGTGTGTGTGTGTGTGTGTGTGTGTGTGTGTGTGTGTGCGTGCATGTGTGAGATTTAACCTTACTTCCTCTGGGCTATTTTTAAGTGTGTCATAGTCCTGCCTGCACTTTGATAGTACCAAGTGATCTCATTTACACACACACACACACATACACACACACACACACACATTTTTGCATCTGAGAAGCAGTGACCGAAAGTTAGAGCAGTAAGTGAAACAGATGGAAGACCGGCGCCGACCCGAGCGCCAGAATGACTCGGACACCTGGCTGGGAGCCACGTCCCAATTGTGACATGTCCTAATAATGGATCAGCTGACTGCACCAACGACCTGTTTGTGTGTGTGTTTGTTTGATTTTACAACACACATACACACACTTCCTGAATAGAACTTAATTATATATATATATATATATATATATATATATATATATATATACACACACACACACACACACACAGAGACATACGTGTGTGTATGTATGTATTTATATATATATATTTATATACATACATATATATAAATACATACATTCATACATACGTACATATATATACATTCATACATACACATATATACATACGTACATACACACACACATGTAAAATATTACAAATATATAAATACATACATTCATACATGCATACATACATATATATATATATACACACATACATACATACATATATATACATATATACACATATTGTATCTATGTAAACATACAAATATACACACATGTATATATAAGTGTATGTATATATATATATAAATAAATGATAAATGGGTTGTACTTGTATAGCGCTTTTCTACCTTCAAGGTACTCAAAGCGCTTTGACACTACTTCCACATTTACCCATTCACACACACATTCACACACTGATGGAGGGAGCTGCCATGCAAGGCGCCAACCAGCACCCATCAGGAGCAAGGGTGAAGTGTCTTGCTCAGGACACAACGGACGTGAGGAGGTTGGTACTAGGTGGGAATTGAACCAGTGACCCTCGGGTTGCGCACGGCCACTCTCCCACTGCGCCACGCCGTCCCTATATATTATAAATAAATACATAGATACACATATATACATATATAACCCTATATATTATAAATAAATACATAGATACACACATATATACATATGCACACATATAAACATATAAACATACATATACATATTTAAGTTCCCCTTTAAAAACCTCTAAAGGCTTAGTGGCCACATGCGTGAACAGCACCTCTTATTTCCAAAATAGTGTACACTACTGAATTGGGGTCTTATGGCCACTTATGTGGACACTTATACTGCCATCTGGTGGTGTCAGAAGAGTACAAAATACAATGGAATTTGGGGGTGGGGGTGGGGGGGAGTGTAAAAATAAGAATTAGCATGTCACTAAACATGAAGTACACATTTGTGTACTTATGGACTAAGTACATCATATCAAAAGATGATTCTTAGTTTTATCATTCTAATTAGGGTCCATCCATCCATCCATTTTCTACCGCTTATTCCCTTTTGGAGTCGCGGGGGGCGCTGGCGCCTATCTCAGCTACAGTCGGGCGGAAGGCGGGGTACATCCTGGACAAGTCGCCACCTCATCGCAGGGCCAACACAGATAGACAGACAACATTCATACTCACATTCACACACTAGGGCCAATTTAGTGTTGCCAATCACTAATTAGGGACCAATAAGCCCAAATAGCAAAAAGAAATAAAAAAAGCATGTAAACAAACAGCTTGGGCCTTAAGAGGTTAAGTTTTAAGTTTGATTGGCAATCTTGCAGACTCAGGTGGGTCACCTTATGATTGTAAACAACACCCGTGATGCATTTTCCCACATTACCGTGCATTGTTGTCATGTCCTTTCTTACTAAAGGTTGTGTTTTATGTGGCGCGTGTGTGCCTCACATACCACACGATGATGTTCAGAAGCACTTTGAGTCACGTTTCCGCCCCGCCACCGTCGTGCGGAACAGTTGTCCTCCTTATCGTCTGACCCGTTGGCGACTCGTCAGGGGGACTTCCTGGTGACGCCGCGACGGAGGAACAGAGCGGCTTCTGTGTGAGGAACCGCAGACCAAAACACATCATCAATGAGGCAGATATGAGAGCGCTCAGATGTCCCGTATGAATCTTTTGCAATTTGTTCAATTAATAATGGAGACGTCAAAGAAGAAAGATGTAGGTGGGAAGCGGTGTATTGCGGCCCGGCATTTCCTTGTTTACATTCCCGAAAGCTGACGGTGAAGCTTTACTATGGAACAGAGCGGTCAAGCGAACATGGTCCCTACCACATGTCAACCGGCAGGTTTCGGTGAGAAAGTGGTGGCAATAAGTTGGCTTTTACCGTAGACATGGGCGGAGAGTTTGCGTCGTTCTTCCCGCAGCTGCGGATTTTCTTGCCTCCTCCCAACGGCCGCCCCCGACCGTCGGATGCTTACACTGTGGAGGAAGGGGAAAAAAAATATATTAGCCTTGCCTCGTCGAGAAACTTGGCTTCCCACGGAGACACTGGCTGTCACCACACCCCTCCGACTTTCAGGTATGACCATATAATCTCAATAAAAACACTTGTAACACAATAAGCAGATAAGGGATTTTCCAGAATTATCCTAGTGTATCAAACAGTTCAGGGTGTCCCAAGTTAAGAGAGTGTGAGGAGGAGGAGGAGTTTTGTCCTTTCAGAGTTGCCGTGGGGCTGTGACGTAGGGTGTGTGGTTGTGGAGAGAGAGGTGTAAAGGAGTTCACATTAAAGAAGCGGTGGCTACCGCACCTGATCTAATTGATTGATTGATTGATACTTTTATTAGTAGATTGCACAGTTCAGTACATATTCTGTACAATTGACCACTAAATTTTAACACCCGAATAAGTTTTTCAACTTGTTTAGGTTGGGGTCCACAATAATCAATTCATGATAATGTCTCCCGTTTATTATTCTAAGTACACTGTATAGGCGAACCCAGGACACTCGGCTACACTAGTAAATGTGTCTAATAACATCTGAATCGCTCCCACTGCCCTCGTCTTTTTTTTTTTTGTAGTGCTTCACTCTCACTTTCCTCATCCACAAATATTTCATCCTCGCTCAAATTAATGAGGAAATCGTCGCTTTTTCTGTCCGAATCGCTCTTGCTGCTGGTGGCCATGATTGTAAACAATGTTCAGATGTGAGGAGCTCCACAACCCGTGACGTCACGCGCACATCGTCTGCTACTTCCGGTACAGGCAAGGCTTTTTTATTAGCGACCAAAAGTTTCAAACTTTATCGTGGATGTTCTCTACTAAATCCTTTCAGCAAAAATATGGCAATATTGCGAAATAATCAAGTATGACACATAGAACGGACCTGCTATCCCCGTTTAAAGGCCTACTGATATTGGATTTTCTTATTTAAACGGGGATAGCAGGTCCATTCTATGTGTCATACTTGATCATTTCGCGATATTGCCATATTTTTGCTGAAAGGACTTAGTAGAGAACATCCACGATAAAGTTTGCAACTTTTGGTCGCTAATAAAAAAGCCTTGCCTGTACCGGAAGTAGCAGACGATGTGCGCGCGACGTCACGGGTTGTGGAGCTCCTCACATCTGAACATTGTTTACAATCATGGCCACCAGCAGCGAGAGCGATTCGGACCGAGAAAGCGACAATATCCCCATTAATTTGAGCGAAGATGAAAGATTTGTGGATTAGGAAAGTTAGAGTGAGGCACTAATATATATATATATATATATATATATATATATATATATATATATATATATATATATATATATATATATATATATATACAGTATATACATACATATGTAAATAAAATAATAAAAAGCGACAGCTCCGGGCGGCGGCAGTGGTAGCGTTTCAGATGTAATGAGACCCATTTAATAGGATAATTCTAGAAAATCCCTTATCTGCTTATTGTGCTAATAGTGTTTTAGTGAGATTCTAAAGTCATACCTGAAAGTCGGATGGCCGGGTTGAATGCCAGTCTCTCAGAGAGAAGCCGATGAGGAGCCAAGATCAAAGCTGCCTTTTTGACAGCTACAGTAGAAGGTCCCATAATCCACTGAAGTCCCTGGTAAGAGCCGACTTAATATCACAATTGGTTGACATGTGGTAGAGAAACCTGTTCGCTTCACCGCTCTGTGTTAAAGCTTCACAACAGACAAAGAAACACCGGCTGTGTCTCGGTGCTAAAGGCAGCTGCAATCCACCGCTTTCCACCAACAGCATTCTTCTTTGACGTCTCCATTATTAACTGAACAAATTGCAAAAGATTCAGCAACACAGATGTCCAAATTATTGTGTAATTATGCGATGAAAAGAGACAACTTTTAGCCGTAAGTGGTCCCCTCCAACCAATAACGTCACAAACACGCATCATCATTCCGCGACCTTTTCAACAGGAAACTCCGCGGGAAATTTAAAATTGTAATTTAATAAACTAAAAAGCCCGTATTGGCATGTGTTGCAATGTTAATATTTCATCATTGATATATAAACTATCAGACTGCGTGGTCGGTAGTAGTGGCTTTCAGTAGGCTTTTCATGCTGAAAGGTACATACAGGTTTTGGAACAACATATACTGCCATCCAAGCGCCGCCTTTTTCATGGACGCCCCTGCTTATTTCAGCAAGACAATGCCAAGCCACATTCAGCACGTGTTACAACAGCGTGGCTTCGTAAAAAAAAAAAAAAAAAAGAGTGCGGGTACTTTCCTGGCCCGCCTGCAGTCCAGACCTGTCTCCCATGGAAAATGTGCGGCGCATTATGAAGCGTAAAATACGACAGCAGAGACCCCGGACTGTTGAAGGACTGAAGCTCTACATAAAACAAGAATGGGAAAGAATTCCACTTTCAAAGCTTCAACAATTAGTTTCCTCAGTTCCCAAACGTTTATTCAGTGTTGTTAAAAGAAAATGTGATGTAACACAGTGGTGAACATGCCCTTTCCCAACTACTTTGGCACTTGTTGCAGCCATGAAATTCTAAGTTGATTATTATTTGCAAAAAAAAATTAAGTTCACGAGTTTGAACATCAAATATGTTGTCTTTGTAGTGCATTCAACTGAATATGGGTTGAAAAGGATTTGCAAATCATTGTATTCCGTTTATATTTACATTTAACACAATTTCCCAACTCATATGGAAACGGGGTTTGAAAGTCATTTAAGAAGTCGCCGGCCTTAAATCCCGCTTGTCACTCCCAGCGCTGCTCGACTGTACACTCAGACCGTAGCTCACGCCTGCGTCGGCGTGGACAGCTTAAGCACCTCCAAGGATTTTCATATAAATCAAACATTAAAAAGGTGCCGTGCGTCATTTTTATTTTATTATTATTATTATTTTTTTAATCGGAGGGCAAAGTGCGGGCTTGAAGCGGGACAATTAGCGAGAAAGGAGGCCTGCAGGCGAAGGACGGACACAATGCCTCGGAAATGAGTGCTGTCGTGCACTTCAATGCAGCCAAGTGAGGACTTGACAGGCACGAATTCCCACAATGAGGACTTGGCTCTGCACCCTGCAGACCTTTAAGAAGCGGGCACGGCACCACCAGGTCCTCGCGGGAAGGGAAAACATGTATTGACAGGAACTCTCATCCTGGGAGCAAACAAGGCATAGAGCTTTTTTGGCAGTCAAATTTGACTTTTTTTTTTTTTTTAACCAGTGTCTTTTCGGCAGAGTTCCACCAGATGGCGCTTTCCCCACCTCCCTTTCTTTCGTCATTTTATATTTAAGACAACTTCACATTCTGGAGGTCCCGCTATGCGAATTTGTGACGTTTTCAGTTTGTCGTTCACATTTATTTCCTTCGGGCTACGTGGGGCAGTTATGAGTGAGCCCTATGTGAACTCTGCCTAGCAACAAGGAAGCGCTTGTAGAAAACATTCTTTCAGTTGTTAAGTGTCATGCCGACTCACGCATGTATTGACTTGTGAATGTTTTTTTTACATCGTGTAAAAACGTCACGGATGGCAGTAATAGTTGTCGTAAAGGCTACAAAAAAATTAGACGGAGAAACGGAAGAGGCGTTTCGGTGCCTAAAACATGCAGGCATTAAAAACATGTGAAAGCTTCTGAAAATGACACTGTATAAAATTGTTATAAGTACACCTCTGTGTGACATTGCATCCTTATTAAAGTTAAATTTAAAGTACACTTGATTGTCACACACACACTAGGTGTGGCGAAATTATTCTCCCATGTTGGCAGTTCACAATTAAAAATGTGTTCGGAAAAGCAACCAAGTGTTTCCTCTTAACCGCCATATTGGTGACATCCGCAAGTGCCACAACACATTCATTTATCATTAAAAAGTTTGTCACACACACACTTGGTGTGGCGAAATTATTCTCGCATTTTGGCAGTTCACAATAAAAAATGTGTTCGGAAAAGCAACCGAGAGTTTTCTCTTAACCGCCACATTGGTGACATCCGCAAGTGCCACAACACATTCATTTATCATTAAAAAGTTACAGTTAGAGTACCCATGATTGTCACACACACACTATGTGTGGCGAAATTATTCTCGCATGTTGGCAGTTCAAAATTAAAAATGTGTTCGGAAAAGCAACCAAGTGTTTCCTCTAAAAGTCACATTGGTGACATCCGCAAGTGCCACAACACATTCATTTATCATTAAAAAGTTTGTCACACACACACTTGGTGTGGCGAAATTATTCTCGCATGTTGGCAGTTCACAATAAAAAATGTGTTAGGAAAAGCAACCGAGAGTTTTCTCTTAACCGCCACATTGGTGACATCCGCAAGTGCCACAACACATTCATTTATCGTTAAAAAGTTAAAGTACCCATGATTGTCACACACACACACAGTTGGTGTGGCAAAATTATTCTCCCATGTTGGCAGTTCACAATTAAAAATGTGCTTGGAAAAGCAACCGATTGTTTCCTCTTTACCACCACATTGGTGACATCCGCAAGTGCCACAACACATTCATTTATCATTAAAAAGTTTGTCACACACACACTTGGTGTGGCGAAATTATTCTCGCATGTTGGCAGTTCACAATTAAAAATGTGTTTGGAAAAGCAACCGAGAGTTTTTTCTTAACCCCCACATTGGTGACATCCGCAAGTGCCACAACCCATTCATTTATCATTAAAAAGTTAAAGTAGCCATGATTGTCACACACACACACACACACACAGTAGGTGTGGCGAAATTATTCTCGCATGTTGGCAGTTCACAATTAAAAATGTGTTCGGAAAAGCAACCAAGTGTTTCCTCTTAACCGCCACATTGGTGACATCCACAAGTGCCACAACACATTCATTTATCATTACAAAGTTTGTCACACACACACTTGGTGTGGTGAAATTATTCTCGCATGTTGGCAGCTCACAATTAAAAATGTGTTCGGAAAAGAAACCAAGTGTTTCCTCTTAAACGTCATATTGGTGACATCCGCAAGTGCCACAACACATTAATTTATCAGTAAAAAGTTAAAGTACCCATGATTGTCACACACACACACAGTAGGTGTGGCGAAATTATTCTCGCATGTTGGCAGTTCACAATTAAAAATGTGTTCGGAAAAGCAACCATGTGTTTCCTCTTAACCGCCACATTGGTGACATCCGCAAGTGCCACAACACATTCATTTACCATTAAAAAGTTTGTCACACACACACTAGGTGTGGCGAAATTATTTCCGCATGTTGGCAGTTCACAATTGAAAATGTGTTCGGAAAAGAAACCAAGTGTTTCCTCTAAAAGTCACATTGGTGACATCCGCAAGTGCCACAACACATTCATTTATCATTAAAAAGTTAAAGTTAAAGTACCCATGATTGTCACACACACACTAGGTGTAGCGAAAATATTCTCGCAAGTTGGGAGTTCACAATTAAAAATGTGTTCGGAAAAGTAACCGAGTGTTTCCTCTAAACCGCCACATTGGTGACATCCGCAAGTGCCACAACCCATTCATTTATCATTAAAAAGTTAAAGTAGCCATGATTGTCACACACACACACACACACACAGTAGGTGTGGCGAAATTATTCTCGCATGTTGGCAGTTCACAATTAAAAATGTGTTCGGAAAAGCAACCAAGTGTTTCCTCTTAACCGCCACATTGGTGACATCCACAAGTGCCACAACACATTCATTTATCATTACAAAGTTTGTCACACACACACTTGGTGTGGTGAAATTATTCTCGCATGTTGGCAGCTCACAATTAAAAATGTGTTCGGAAAAGAAACCAAGTGTTTCCTCTTAAACGTCATATTGGTGACATCCGCAAGTGCCACAACACATTAATTTATCAGTAAAAAGTTAAAGTACCCATGATTGTCACACACACACACAGTAGGTGTGGCGAAATTATTCTCGCATGTTGGCAGTTCACAATTAAAAATGTGTTCGGAAAAGCAACCATGTGTTTCCTCTTAACCGCCACATTGGTGACATCCGCAAGTGCCACAACACATTCATTTACCATTAAAAAGTTTGTCACACACACACTAGGTGTGGCGAAATTATTTCCGCATGTTGGCAGTTCACAATTAAAAATGTGTTCGGAAAAGAAACCAAGTGTTTCCTCTAAAAGTCACATTGGTGACACCCGCAAGTGCCACAACACATTCATTTATCATTAAAAAGTTAAAGTTAAAGTACCCATGATTGTCACACACACACTAGGTGTAGCGAAAATATTCTCGCAAGTTGGGAGTTCACAATTAAAAATGTGTTCGGAAAAGTAACCGAGTGTTTCCTCTAAACCGCCACATTGGTGACATCCGCAAGTGCCACAACACATTCATTTATCATTAAAAAGTTAAAAGTTAAAGTACCCATGATTGTGGAACTAAAAAAAAATTTAAAATTACAAAGTGTGGGATGATTTTAATGTTTTTTGCCATATAAGGTAAATTGTCATTTCCTGTTTCTGATTTAGCTCATTGACCAGAGTTTTATATTAACTATCGATTTTTTTCGCAGGTCCAATGTAATGACTCTTTTAATCGAGCACCTATTTGATTAGTATTAGAACCGGCCCGCAGGCCACAGACGCCTGCTGCTATTTGACACGCACCGATACTCCATCAGTGATGGCGCTAGGAATTTTCAAAATGGGGTCCCAGGGACCCCATAAAGTCATAAAAATGGGGTACCACAGTACATTTTTGGGGTCTCACTTTTTTGTAAGCATTTTGAAAACAAGTGATAAATGTATGCATTATTCTGTTAAATCTCACATTCTATATTGTTTTTTGGAAGAAGGTTGTCATAAATGTTACTTCATTCATTAAAAAAAAATAATACAAAAGAAAACATTTTTATGCATATGTTTTTGTATTCAGTTATAAACATTAATTCACTTTCTTCTGCTGGTGTTTTTTATATATATATTTTTTTTTATTGTAATATTTTCAGAATGTGTTTGTTCTATTTTTGGCCAAAGTAAGACAAAGAAAACAATCTGAAGTTGTCTTTATTTTTTTTTACTTTTAATACCATGATTTTGATAGTCTGGCCCCGTGTGTGCACAGATTTTCCTCCATGTGGCCCCCGGGCTAAAATAATTGGACACCCCTGCTCTAAACAGTTAAAAACAACAACAACATATCAACATTTATGCTACGGTTATTTTGTTGGAGAAAACCTTTAGCGTTGATGCTAGTCGGCACCTGTGTGCACAGATTTTCCTCCATATGGCCCCTAAGCTAAAATTAGTTTATCACCTTCGAGCACAGGCCTGGGCAATTATTTTGACTCGGGGGCCACATTTAAAGAAATAAAATGTGCCTGGGGGCCGGTATATCTATTTTTAGGAACACTAATACAAAACCTCACATTAATGTCTGATTGAATGCTAAAAACGTTATGACAGACCACCTTAAAAAACGTAATGGAATTTTACCTTTTTCTATGAACGATAAAACACTGAATATTGACAAAATATGAACGTCACACCCCCTTTCCATCGACATATTTTACAATCAGGTGAAACGCAACAAAAATGTAACAAACAGTGAAATATGAACGCGAAGGGTACAAAATAAACCCATCTATAATCTGATATGTCACTAAGCTTTAGAACTTTGGTGTGAAAATCTCCTTCCGCGTCCGTGGAAACGCTTCCCGCCCACACTGCTTGGTGCCTCATCTGAGCTGCTATGACATCGATTACAATAGTAACTAATTAGATGACCATAGTAACTAATTAGATGACCATAGTAACTAATTAGATGACCATAGTAACTAATTAGACGACCATAGTAACTAATTAGACGACCATAGTAACTAATTAGATGACCATAGTAACTAATTAGATGACCATAGTAACTAATTAGATGACCATAGTAACTAATTAGATGACCATAGTAACTAATTAGATGACCATAGTAACTAATTAGACGACCATAGTAACTAATTAGACGGCCATAGTAACTAATTAGATGACCATAGTAACTAATTAGATGACCATAGTAACTAATTAGATGACCATAGTAACTAATTAGGTGACCATAGTAACTAATTAGATGACCTTAGTAACTAATTAGGTGACCATAGTAACTAATTAGATGACCATAGTAACTAATTAGATGACCATAGTAACTAATTAGATGACCTTAGTAACTAATTAGGTGACCATAGTAACTAATTAGATGACCATAGTAACTAATTAGATGACCATAGTAACTAATTAGATGACCATAGTAACTAAT